>NC_091453.1:55269307-55374307 GCF_964237555.1 Oryctolagus cuniculus | reverse complement strand
ATGCTGCCTTGATCCTTGTGTTTTTTTCACATGTAATCCTAGTGGGTGTTAACTTTATGTAATGACTGGACTAGACCACTAAGTACCTATACGTTTGGACAAAATTCATTGTTGTGTCTGTGTTGGTATTTCTGGTAAAGTTTAACATCTGAACAGCTAGACCTTGTAAGTGAAATTGCCTTTCCTGGTAAGGCTTGAATAGAGCACAAGGGCTGACCAGTCCGTGAGCAAGAGGGGACACGTCCTCCCTTAGTGCCTTATCTAAGTGATATTAGAATACTCTAGAAATCGTCCTATAATTTTACAAGTGGCTTTTCCGGGTTTCCAAATTTTTAAATAGACATCCTGGTACCTGAGAGCCTCCTTAAATAGCTCCAGAGTGCCAGTGGCTGTATAATCTTTCTTCCCCTATCAACATAGGGGAATGTCTGTATATAGATAAGTAAATGGATGGCTAAATAGATATACAGATATACATTCATGAAGACTTATGTTGTTTGGACTTACAGTGACATTTCTAGCTAATATATCTAGTCAGCCAGCAGAAATCTTGAGTACCTGTATAATGTTGAGGTGTCAGGCAGTGTGGTAAGGAAAGGGGAGTGAAACAAAATTACACCCTTCATGAATGTGCCAAGTTTCTTGTGTAGCTATATCAAACTTAAAAAGACAATGAACAAATCATACAGAGAAATGCTTTGTCTCAAAAAGCAGAAGCACAGTTGAAATTTGTGCATGTGTAATCAGCAAGCGTAGCCAAGTGTGGTCACTTCAAGACTAAAATCAACTCACCTGTTTGAGGGATTGGTCATAGCAGTAAGATCCCCTGGCTTTTCCCTAACTCAGTTAATTACTTGAAGTTTATATGCCGTGGACCTGGAGCTATACCAATCAGTCCCACCTGGGTAGACCACCAAGCCATGATGACCCAAAAATCTCATCACATTTCAGCTTGTGGGGCTGGCCATACATTAGATTCCCTCTTTTTAAAATGCCTTGCACAGTGCCAAGGTATTTTATCCAAGCTCTGCTGGCTGAATTGCTAATGGTGATTGCCTGGTGTTTTCTTATCCCAGATTAGATCCATGGGCAGAAATGCAGTGAGGTACTTTAGAATCAAGGAACAAAACTTCTGGTACTGCCCTAGGGACCTGGCTAACCAAATCCAGATATAATTACCAAGGTCAGAACTAGCTTCTGGGAGGAAAGGAAGCTGGTTTTCTACTTTTTAGGAAATAGTCTACTCATATTAGTCCCAGAAGAATATCTCCCTGGATGTAATCCAGAACTCCCCAGCCAGCCATCTGGTGAGTGGTGCACAAGGAGTTGCACAGTGTACCATAGTGATTCTCTAATATGTGGAAATTCACTGTTTTCTTAGGGATATAGTGAGAAAACTCTTCTTGTAATCCTTGCTGATAATTATGAGTCAACAGTAGTTTTTCTACATTGGTATAAAATGGACCTCATGGTTTTTAATTGTTCACAGCATGCTTGGGAATATTCCAATGACCATTGGCACCAAAGTGAAATGTTCACATAGCCAATGAATGAATATACTCCAATTTAGTGTATTTTAGCCATTTCCATATTACCTATTTTGCATAAACCAAGATTCTGTATCTAGCATCTGCTAAGCACTGATCAATCAAGCCTATAGATGTAAAGGTCTTCAAGTACTGGTGTTTTCTGAGCACTTTAATCCAGATTCTCTCAACCTTGTTGAAGAGATCCATTCCCTTATTGCCCCAAATTTTCTCAGGAGGTCCTCAGTTCTGTTATGATTCTGGGTGAGGACCTCTCCCTTTTATGTCTGAATGGTGCCATGCTGGTGAAAGTTTCCCAAGTGAAGCATCTGGTATGTTATTTCCTTTCTTAGTCCTGTGTCATTTTTTTATCAGCCCTCCAGTCCTCAACCTCACCACGTTTGGTAAACTAGCTTTTTGGTTAAAGTTTCAATTTTGGAATTAGTTTAATGGAGTGGAGAGAGGAGCATGGGCTTTTAATACATCCCCAGGATCAAAATAATAAATCAAATGGCAATGTCCTTAGACATCTTTAACATACGCATGTTTGAGGAAGACAACTCAGATGTCCATCAACTGAAGACTGGATAAAGAAACTATGGTATATATACACTATGGAATACTACACAGCAGTAAAAAAAATGAAATCCTGTCATTTGCAACAAAATGGATGCAACTGTAAACCATTATACTTAGTGAAATAAGCCAGTCCCAAAGAGACAAATATCATATGTTTTTCCTGACCTCTGGTAACTAATAGAGTACCTAAAATGTAACCTTTAGGAGTAAAATTGACATTTTGAGATTCAATGCTTTTTTTCAGACCTTATCTCAACTATTGAGAAACAGTGTGTGTTTTCTTCATACTGTTTGTTGAACTCTTTACTTAATGCAGGGTTAGTCTTATGAGTATAAATTTAAATTGAAAGTAGATCTTTGTAAAAATTCAGAATGAGAATTGGGGAGGGAGGAGGAAGATGGAGAGTGTGGGTGGGAAGGAGAGTACATGGGAAATATCACTGTGTTCCTGAATGTGCATACAGGAAATATGTGAAATTTGCATACCTTAAATATTTTAAAAATCCAGATTATTTTTAGAATTTATTTGAAAGAGGACAAGAAAGAGAAAGTGTGTGTCCTAGAGTTCTTGCACCTGCTGGTTCACTCCCCAGATGGCTACAACGGCTGGAGCTGAGCAGATCCAGAGCCAGGAACTTCTTCTGGGTCTCCCACATGGGTGCAGGGGCCCAAGGACTTAGGCCATCTTCTGCTTTCCCAGGCACATTAGTAGGGAGTTGGAATCTGAAGTGCAGTAGCCAAGACTCAAACCAATGCCCATATGGATGCCAGCGCTGTAGACCAGGGCTTTAACATGCTGCGCTACTGTGCTGGCCCCATCCAGGGAATTTTTTTAAAGAAAATCATGGTTTCTTTAGCTGTGTCCCATTCACTCCCTTCCCTCAGACAGAAGCTCTCAAGAAAGGATGGACACATTCAAAACCATCCACTTCTCACCATCTCTTCAAATAGAGTAGCAGCTGAGAAGGGTTATGGTGTACTTTGTTTTTGTAGTACCACGAAACTTACTGTTTCCTCTCTAGTTTCAAGGAACACCTTCAAAACAACAAGGCTGTTTCCCAAAGTTACCAAAGCCTTTTGTCTTTGTTCACAGTGCTCTGGATACTCTGTTTGATCTTCTAGCCAGAAACACATGACCACTGCCACTCCTACTTTTTAATCTGTGCTAGTCCTGGGAGTTCTTTAGCTATCGCATTTGTTTGCCTTTGGGAGGTGGCTGGAGTGCCATTTTTCAGGGGATGTTTTGGAATGTGTCGACTGCACAGTTAGATGTACATGATCATGTTCCGTTTTAGGTGCTTTTCTCTCCATGTATGGCTTTGTCCCCATTGTGTAACTTACCCTGACAGCTTTGGCAAGAAGGCTCTGGGTTGCTGTGCTTGAAAGATCAGGTGGATATGGAAGGGCTTGCAATCACTTCTCACTGTATTTCTTCTGAGAAGAAACCGGGTGAATTGGTTGGAGGTGAGCTAACCTGTTCCTTACGCGAAATTCTGACCTAGATCTGCTCTTCTGGGGAGGGATCAAAGCAAAGTCCATTACACTAGGTGCTCCCCTGGCAGTTGAGGGCATTGGTTAGTGGGGAAGCAGACAAGCCAGGTTTCTCTTGGTGCAAACTCCTCCTTTCATGCTGACTGTTCGTATTAGGAGTGGTGTCCCTGGCACTGTGAAGACAAATTCTGCACAGGAGTACTCACTCTTCAGCTGTTCAGCTGTGGGGCATCCCTGCTTTTGGAGCTTGGCAAGGTCAAAGCCTGCTAAACTTGAAAATCCTGGATCAGACTGGATGATGGCATTACATTAGCAGCATTTGGAGAAATCTAAAATGTCTTCAACTACCCAACTCTGGAGGAACCAGGAAGTATAGCCACTTCCCCTCCATACCCTCAACTATAGGGATAGTTCTGCTTCACAAATAGGAGCTTAAATGTTGATCTTTCAGTTGTAACATTTTCTAGTTTAAAAAATAATTTATTCATGAGATGGACAAATTTCCTTTATTTCATACATAGATTTAAGAGCAAAATGATACTTCCTACCCTACCCTCCCCCTCCTCTATTTTTTTTTAATTTTTACTATCACATACTGTCATTTTATAATCACAAGCTTAACCTCCACTAAAGAATTCAAGTAGTAAATATTACCACTGTAAAAAAAAACTTCTCGAGTGTAGACAAAGCTATAAAAAATTATGAAGTCTCAATGTCAATTTTGCTCATTCACATTCATCCTCTTGTTTTTATCCTCTTGATTTAACTCAAATTAAAGAAAGTTGAGGAATTGATATAAACACAGCCCAGCATATACATGTGTGCAGCTTCTGTGTGGCCAATGAACTTAAAGATATCGGGAGTAAAAGTCTGAAGGCAGGCCTTTGGCCTGATGGTTAAAATATTCCTAGGATAGTTACATCCCGTGTCGGAATGCTGGGGTATAAGACCAGGCTCCAATCCCAATTTCAACTTCATGGTAATTTGCATCCTTGGAGGCAGCAAGTATACTTTCAAGTTACTGATTGGAGATATTGAGTTGCTTTTAACTTCAGGGTTTGTACATCCATGTCCATGATTAGGGAACTTAATTGTTCTCTGCTGAGAGGAGTGGATTGCAATGGAGGAGTGCATGTGAAAGAAGGATCATAGGGCCAGCAAGGAATTGGGGAGGCTGGGCCCAACCTCAGGCTATTAGAATAACACTCTCAAGAGAACTACCTTCTAGGGGAACACCCCCAATGATGCAATGACCTCTCACCTCATTTCATCTACTAATGGTTCCCTTAGTCCCAGTATCAATACCCTGAAACCAACCTTTTAACACCTGGGGCTTCAGAACACGCAGCATCCAAAACATAGCAGATCCCTTTCAAGTAACACTCCTGATGTCAGGAAATTGTAGACATGGAAAACGATCAGTTGTTGCTAGGGTATGTGGGTGGGGGGAGTGTGACAAACAGCAAGTACAAGTGTATGAGGAACAGTTCTGTATACTGATTGTAGTGGTGGGTACCAAATCTATACATTTAGTAAAATTTCACAGGTCTATTGGCCAAAAATTCCCTAAACATCAACACAGAGGACTTGAAAATGTGAGGAATTTAAGTTCTGAATATGATCCGGCACCCTCCAACTGTAAGCTGAAATAAGCTGCCTCTTTCTCAAATACTTTTTCAGGTATTTTTCAAAAGTAACAAAGTTGACTAATGTCGACAATATCAATAGGACTGAAATTCTAAAATGTGTAAACCAAGTTATTTGTTAAATGAAACTTTTTCCCTTTTGTCATGGTTATAGTAATGTTTTCAGCTTTACTGAAAGCTGTTTACTAAAAAGTGTCTTCAGCTTTAGTGGACATAAGTAATGTGTATTAAAGGTGTATTACTTGATCATTTTTATATATATAGTCAAGTTGAATCACAAGTGAATCTGAGTCAACCATTAATTCACAAATTACCTTTCTGCTGGAGTGTGGTGATCACCCCCTTAGAAATAACCTCTTAAGTGTCCATTGTAAAATACATAATTAAGAACTGTAGTCACCATGCTGTTCTAGTGATCGAGTTTTTCCATCTTCAAGTTTATGATCTTTAATCAACATCACTTCATTCTCCCACTACCCTCATGAAACCACACTTCCATTTTATGTGTACATGGATTTAACTGGTTGAGATTCCACATGCAAATGTCATCTCCCAGCATTTTCCTTTGTATTCACATTATTTCAGAGGGATATCTACCAGATTCCTTCTTGTCTGAAATGGCAGGACTTCCTTTTTCATGGATGAATAACACACACACATACATTCTCAAGGATTTCATGGAAAATAGAATTTACATTCCACAATGCATAAGCATTCTATTTTCTCTATCAACATTTGTGTTTCTCTGAATTTCTGGGGCTAGCCACCCTAACATTGCATTTCCCTGATGATAATCAATGTTGAAGAGCTTTTGTATACATTTCAGCCATTTGAATTTATTATGGAAATACATTTTCCAGTCATTTGCCACTTTTGAGTAAATTTTGGAATCACATTGGACTTTTTTTTAACTTATTTAATGAATATAGATTTCCAAAGTACAGCTTATGGATAACATTGGCTCCCCCCCCATGACTTCCCTCCTACCCACAACCCTCCCCTTCCCTACTCTCTCTCCCCTCCCATTCTTATCAAGATTCATTTTCAATTTTCTTTATATACAGAAGTTTAGTATACATTAAGTAAAGATTTCAACAGTTTGCACCCACATAGAAACACAAAGTGAAAAATACTGTTTGAGTACTCGTTATAGCATTAAGCCTCAATGTACAGCACATTAAGGACAGAGATCCTACATGAGGACTAAGTGCACAGTGACTCCTGTTGTTGACTTTACAAATTGACACTCCTGTTTATGGCATCAGTAATCTCCCTAGGCTCCAGTCATGAGTTTCCAAGGCTATGGAAGCCTTTTGAGTTCACCGACTCTTATCTTATTTAGACAAGGTCCTAGTCAAAGTGGAAGTTCTCTCCTCCCTTCAGAGAAAGGTACCTTCTTTGAAGACCTGTTCTTTCCACTGGGATCTCACTCACAGAGATCTTCCATTTAGGGTTGTCTCTTTTGTGTGTGTGTGTGTGTGTTTTTTTGTTTTTTGTTTTTTTTTTTTTTTGCCAGAGTGTCTTGGCTTTCCATGCCTGAAATACTCTCATGGGCTTTTCAGCTGGATCCGAATGCCTTTAGGGCTGTTTAGGACATTCGCCATTCTATGAGTCTGCTGTGTATCTCACTTCCCATGTTGGATCGCTCTCCCCTTTTTTTATTCTATCAGTATTAGCAGGCACTAGACTTGTTTATGTGATCCCTTTGACTCTTAGTCCTATCATTATGATCAATTGTGAACAGAAATTGATCACTGGGACTAGTGAGATGGCATTGGTACATGCCACCTTGATGGGATTGAATTGGAATCCCCTGGTATGTTTCTAACTCCACCATTTGGGGCAAGTCAGCTTGAGCATGTCTCAAATTGTACATCTCTTCCCTCTCTTAGTCCCACTCATATTTAACAGGGATCACATTTCAGTTAAATTTCAACACTTAATAACTATTAATTACAGAATTAAACCAGTAGTATTAAGTAGAACAGACAAAAAAAATACTAAGAGGGTAACGTATTAAGTTGTTCATTAACAGGGCTATGCTGATCAAGTCACCGTTTCTCATAGTGTCCATTTCACTTCAGGAGGTTTCCTTTTTGGTGTTCAGTCAGTTGTCACCGATCAGGGAGAACATATTTGTCCCTTTGGGACTGGCTTATTTCACTCAGAATGATGTGTTCCAGGTTCCTCCATTTTGTTGCAAATGACCGGATTTCATTTTTTAACTGCGGTATAGTATCCTAAAGAGTACATATCCTATAATTTCTTTATCCAGTCTACCGTTGATGGGCATTTAGGTTGGTTCCAGGTCTTAGCTATTGTGAATTGACCTGCAATAAACATGAGGTTGCAGACAGCTTGTTTGGCCAATTTAAACTCCTTTGGGTAAATTCCAAGGAGTGGGATGGCTGGGTCAAACGGTAGGGTTATTTTCAGGTTTCTGAGGAATCTCCAGACTGACTTCCATAGTGGCTTGACCAGTTTACATTCCCACCAACGGTGGGTTAGTGTCCCTTTCCCCCCACATCCTCGCCAGCATCTGTTGTTGGTAGATTTCTGTATGTGAGCCATTCTAACTGGGGTGAGGTGAAACCTCATTGTGGTTTTGATTTGCATTTCCCTGATTGCTAGTGATCGAGCATTTTTTCATGTGCCTGTTGGCCATTTGGATTTCCTCTTTTGAAAAATGTCTATTGAGGTCCTTGGCCCATCTCTTAAGTAGGTTGTTTGTTTTGTTCTTGTGTTGTTTCTTGATCTCTTTGTAGATTCTGGTTATTAACCCTTTATCTGTTGCATAGTTTGCAAATATTTTTTCCCATTCTGTCAGTTGTCTCTGCACTCTCCTGTCTCTTTTGCAGTACAGAAACTTCTCAATTTGATGCAATCCCAATAGTTAATTTTGGCTTTGACTGCCTGTGCCTCCCGGGTCTTTTCCAGAAACTCTTTGCCTGTGCCAATATCTTGAAGGGTTTCTCCAATGTTCTCTAATAATTTGATGGTGTCAGGTCGTAGATGTAGGTCTTTAATCCATGTTGAGTGGATTTTTGTGTAGGTGAAAGGTAGGGTGTGGGGAGCAACTCGGACTAGACTGAGTTACTGAAATTAAGACTTATTCTATGCATCTGCTCTCCCACAATATGGCGCTGGGAGAGGAGTAAACAACTTTTACACAGCTGCCTCCAGTTCGACCAATAACCTGCAGGAGCTGATCCTGCTCCTGATTGGAGGAGAGCAGTGTACTCGGCATGTGGGTAGCAGAGTTGGGATTGGTGGAAGAGGACTGTAAAGGAGGAGACACACAACATGCACCAGGAACACCTGAGGAACATCTGAGCAGCCCCCGAGAGAGCCGGCCGGTGGTGTGCCACTCCCCCGCGGAAGTGGGGAAAGTGGCAGGGGGGCCTGCCCCTCCACGGAGGTGGAGGGACGGCAGCCAACCCGGGAAGAACCAGCAGCAAAGCCGGGGAGGGCCGAGCAGACAAAAGAACAGCACAGGGTCCTGTGTCGTTCCTCTGCGAAGAGGGGTCGCGACAGTAGGGGTCTTGCTTCATGCTTCTGCACGTGGAAATCCAGTTTTCCCAGCACCATTTGTTGAATAGACTGTGCTTGCTCCAGGAATTGGTTTTAGATCCTTGATCAAATATGAGTTGGCTGTAGATGTTTGGATTGATTTCTGGTGTTTCTATTCTGTTCCACTGGTCTATCCATCTGTTCCTGTACCAGCACCATGCTGTTTTGATTACAACTGCCCTGTGGTATGTCCTGAAATCTGGTATTGTGATGCCTCTGGCTTTTTGTTGTACAAGATTGCTTTAGCTATTCGAGGTCTCTTGTGCCTCCATATGAATTTCAGCATCATTTTTTGTAGATCTGAGAAGAATGTCTTTGTCTTGGGATTGCATTGAATGTAAAAATTGCTTTTGGGAGAATGGACATTTTGATGTTGATTCTTCCAATCCATGAGCATGGAAGATTTTTCCATTTTTTGGTATCCTCTATTTCTTTAAGATTTTGTAATTCTCATCGTAGAGATCTTTTAACGTCCTTGGTTAAGTTTATTCCAAGGTATTTGTTTTTGTAGCTATTGTGAATGGGATTGATCTTGGAAGTTCTTTCTCAGCCATGGCATTGCTTGTGTATACAAAGGCTGTTTTTTTTTGTGTGTGTGTGCATTGATTTTTATATCCTGCCACTTTGCCAAACTCCTGAGTTCCAATAGTCTCAGAGTTCTTTGGATCCCCTAAGTAAAAAATCATATCGTCTGCAAAGAGGGATAGTTTGACTTCTTCCTTCTCACTTTGTATTCCTTTCTTTTTCTTGTCTGATGGCTCTGGCTAAAACTTTCAGAATTGTTAAATAGCAGTGGTGAGAGTGGGCATCCCTGTCTGGTGCCAGATCTCAGTGGAAATGCTTCCAACTTTTCCCCATTCAATAGGATGCTGGCCGTGGGTTTTTCATAAATTGCTTTGATTGGGTATAGAAGGAACATTCCTCAATACAATTTGCTTAGAGTTTTCATCATGAAAGGGTGTTGAATTTTATCAAATGCTTTCTCTGCATCTATTGAGATAATCATATGGTTTTTCTTTTGCAGTCTGTTAATGTGGTGTATCACATTGATTGATTTGCACACATTGAACCATCCCTGCATACCAGGGATAAATCCCACTTGGTCTGGGTGGATGATTTTTCTGATGTGTTGTTGCATTCTATTGGCGAGAATTTTATTGAGGATTTTTGCGTCTATGTTCATCAGGGATATTGGTCTGTAATTTTCTTTCAGTGCTGCATTTATTCGGGTTTAGGAATTAAGGTGATGCTGGCTTCATAGAACTTGGGAGGATTCCCTCTTTTTTGATTGTTCTGAATAGTTTGAGAAGAAATGGAGTCAGTTCTTCTTTAAATGTCTGGTAGAATTCAGCAGTGGATCCATCGGGTCCTGGGCTTTTCTTTGTTGGGAGGGCCTTAATTACTGTTTCAATTTCTGTTTCAGTTATGGGTCTATTTAGGTTTTCGATGTCTTCCTGGTTCAATTTAGGTAGGTTGCATGTGTCCAGGAATCTATCCATTTCTAATAGGATTCCCTGTTTGCTGGCATATAATTCCTTATAATTTTTGATTCTTTTTATTTCTGTGGTGTCTGTTACATTTCCTTTTTCATCTCTGATTTTATTGAGTCTTCTCTTTTTTTGTTAGTTGGGCCAATGGGGTGTCAATTTTTTTTTTCAAAAAACCAGCTCTTCGCTTGGCTGATTTTTTGTAATGTTTTTTGGATTCAATCCTGTTGATTTCTTATTATTTTTCTTACTAGATTTGGGTCTGGTTCGCTGCAGTTTTTCTAGGTCCTTGAGATGTGCTGAAAGCTCATTTGGTACCTTTCCAATTTCTTGATATAGGCAACTATTACTATAAACTTGCCTCTTAACACTGTATCCCATACGTTTTGATATGTTGTATTGTTATCCTCATTTCCAGAATGTTGTATTGTTATTTCCAGAAAGTTTTTGACTTCTTTTGATTTCTTGAATGACCCAGTGTTCATTCAGGAGCATGTTGTTCAGTCTCCATGAGTTCGCATGCTTTCTAGGGTTTCCTGAGTTGCTAATTTCCAGCTTCATTCCACTGTGGTCTGAGAAGCTGCATGGTATGATTCTAATTCTTTTAAATTTGCTGAGACTTGCTTTATGGCCTAGTATGTGATCAATCCTAGAGAAGGTTCCATGCACTGCTAAGAATGTAAAGTCTTTAGATGTAGGATTGAAAGTTCTGTAGATATGTGTTAGATCCATTTGGGCAATAGTGTCGATTAAATCTGCTGTTTCCTTGTTGTCTCAGGTTACTTGAGCTCACCTCCCCTTCCAGCACCAATGTGTGGACTCGTAGCCGTGGGCATCCCTGCTCTCCCCGCTGGTCATCTGTGTCACGTCCACTCCCCTTCCAGCACTGGCGCGAAGACCCTGTGGCTCCCGCGGCTCGGCCCCCGTGCAGTGGGAGACCTTGCTCTCCCCGTAGGTCCTCCGAGTCACAGCCCCTAGATCCAGAAGAGTTTCCTCTGCAATTTTTTCCTGATTCTTTTTCTGAGGCTACTGTAACTCCACTCTTATTAAACTAAATTTTCCCGGACTATCGGTGTGTGCCCTCACTATTCCGCCATCTTGGCTCCGCCCCATCACATTGGACTTTAATACTCTTGACAAATGGGTCCATCATAGACAAATGTCATGCAGACATGAAGCTTAATTTGTGGCAACTATTAGAATGAGTTACATACAAATAGTCTACATAATTTACTGTGATTTGGACAGCTTCTATGTTATATATACACCACCTTGCCACTTAACATACCCTAAATCTGCATTAGATCAGTATAAGGAACTCCAAGGCAGGTACAATTATCCATCTCCTCTGATGGAAACATTTGTGTATGAAGCTAATTTTAAAAAAACATTAAGGCTCATACTTTAGTATTTAAGATTAAATATAAAATATTCAATAAATCTTCTAGTGACACTTGTAATATTGATATATTCTAAACCTGAAAAAAGTAACTACAAAAGGTATAATAGTGATGCAGATTTGTATAGAACATTATGTGAAAAATCAAAGATCTCAGAATTAAATGTATAATTCAGAAATGTAACTTTTGTGAGTACTACCTGATAGCTTGATCCATTTAGGTAGGTTAATATTCTTGCTGTTTTTCCTCTAAGACAAAGATTGTCTTCATTGATGCAAGTTGTAAAAAAAAAAAAAACCAGTCAGTGAATAAGAAGCACTGCTAAATTCAAGACTGTAAGCCTTCGCATTCAAAGGATGTGTTTTTCAAAATGTTCCTTTTAAGATTTTTAAAATATTTTTCCTTGCATAAATTTGAAGTTTATTAATGCAGATAATGAGAATTACCAAGTGAACATTTGCCAGTACTGAGGAACATAAAATTGAGAGGCAGTTAAAATGAGTTTATAGACTTCCCTGATTTGACTAGGAGTAATGATCATGAAACTTCCTTCATTGTATGCAGAAAAGATCTACAACCTAACTAGTAAGGTTGCAGAGTTACTACTGGATGTGGCATCTAAGTGGAAACAAAGGGCTAAAGATCTACAAATAAGTGTGTTCTGTTTCATGACATTTATGCTACAAGCACTTTAGTAAGACCAACTAAACCAAATTGCCACAGAGGTCCTTTAAAGCAAACAATCATCTGTAAAAACATACAAGCGTTCTTTTCCAAGGAAAAATTAAAACAGTCATTACTATTCAAGCTACTGGAAATGGAATGATTAACATTAAACAAAGGAAAACTCAGATCTGTTAGCGATACAAACTTAAAGCAGCATAAAACATTGTTTAACACTAAAGCTGCATCTATCAAGGAACAAAGTAGACTAAAATTACATTAGTGGCTACTGCATACAGTATTGAATACAGACCATGGTAGTAATTTATCCCTGATTTTCATATTCAGGACTTCTTTACATTGATATGACAGTTTTTACTAGCATTTGTCTGTTTATTAGGATTATTGAAAACAAGCTTTTGTTAATCTGTTGAAGATATTGTAAATATCACACTAATGCTATATTTACTTTGAAATTCATTTCAAATATTACAGACCTTATTATTTCCCTAGATTCCTAGACCTAATTTGAAGTTTCTGTGCCTCACAGTATTGATCTCCCACATTTCAAAGTTATGCATGATGAGTATATGTTCATAAAGTGTTCAGTTTAGTGTGGCTGAAAGACTTAATTCCTTTGTACCTGAATGCATTTTACTTAACCTGTCTTCTTACTAAATTTAACCTTTCATGAAAATTTTTCATGCTTCTCTAAGTTCAAGTAAGCTTAAATAAACTTGAATAAAACATACTATGTATATATAGAATGCTTAGGCCCAAAGTGAACAGCAATCTCAATTCTATGTATGGAATGCAACAGAATATCCTTTGTCTCATCAAAAAATAACATGTCCAAAACAAAGGAGATATGAATAGTACTGAAGCCCATAATAATTTGGCAGACTTGCAATGGATAGTTCCATGAAGACACTGGAGATTACAATTTTTCTATTGAACAAAAACCCAAGGCAAGTGTGCCAAGGCATTGCCTCTACTTTTCCTTGTGTGGTCCAACTGTGCACAATATAGTATATTTGAAAAAGCAATAGGTATGTTAATAGACACCTTATTTTCCATGACAAAATTTAAAAATATTAACACTCAGTTGTGTCCTGTCAGTGATAGTTGATTGAGTTGTTTGTCAGCACTTGTTCTTTTTACAATCTTTACTCAGTAGTATCCATTATGACCATTACTGTGGTTTATGAACCACAAAAACATCCATAGCAGCATTTGATCATAGATCATTCACAGTATATGTTGACAAGACAGATTATTTTTCTATCTCGACCTGGAATCCACACTGTAGAATGAAGATTTTATATCCTCGTAGTTCAATTCTATGGAAAGTTCCGTTCGGGGTGCCAGATTCTGTCCCAGTTGTCCCTCTTCCAGGCCAGCTCTCTATGGCCTGGGATTGCAGTGGAGGATGGCCCAGGTCCTTGGGCCCTGCACCCGCATGGGAAACCAGGAGAAGCACCTGGCTCCTGGCTTCGGATCAGCGTGGTACGCCGGCTGCAGCGGCCATTGGGGGGCGGGGGGAGGGTGAACCAACGGAAAAAGAAAACCTGTCTCACTGTCCACTCTGCCTGTCAAAATAAAAATTTTTAAAGTGGTACAAAAGGGGCCCTAGATGGATACAAATTCCACCTAGTTTAGGTATTTTCCACCTAGTTTAGGTATTTTCCATCTTTTACCAATATTAATCCATTACATTGTGAGCAGGTAGCAATACAGTGCTGGGTATTGCATTCTAAATAAACCTAAAAGTCTCCTGCAATCATAGAAGTTGGAAGCAGAAGGAAGACTGGGGATCAGAGAAAAAGATGGGTTGAATATGATCAGCTGATCTCCAGTTATTGTTAAACTGATGGACCCAGGTATAAAGTCTATATTTGTTGTTTCAGAGCACTGTTGAGTACAAAGGTGGGGAACAGAGCATAACAAGACTCCATTCGTTTCCTGGACCAGCATAACCTAGCATAGGTATTTCCCAGGCCAGTCTTCCTCATCCAACACCACGTAGAATAGTTGCTTTGAAAAGATGTCATCTCTTCTGGAAACTTGTAAAGAATCTTTAATGAGTAGATGGTAGCAGACATCCTATTCTGCTTTACCGGTTTCACTCCAGTCTCTCACAGCGTGTTTCAATGTGGACTTCAACTTATCCTTGTCAAATGTAGATGTTGCATAATCATTCCATTCTTTCTATATTCA
The DNA here is from genome assembly GCF_964237555.1 of Oryctolagus cuniculus. Lineage (NCBI taxonomy): Eukaryota > Metazoa > Chordata > Mammalia > Lagomorpha > Leporidae > Oryctolagus > Oryctolagus cuniculus. The sequence continues at coordinate 55,359,728 of NC_091453.1, read as the reverse complement.
CCATATCTTATTTTTGAACATATGTATGCAGTCATTAACAATGGTCAGTCGTATTTCTTAAGATCAATGCATTTTTTGCATCTCATCCAAGTGAAGAAATTGAAGGAAGCATTTTCTGTTGATTAGCTGGAACAGATCGAAGTGGTCTTTCTACTTCTTTTTAAGTGTACTTGCTCATACATACTGGTGCCATATAGGAAAAGTAATTAGCTTCCAGAATTGCTCATGCTCCAGCCTCTTTTCCTCCCTCATGCTGTGCAAGGCAGCAGAGGGAACTGCCATGGCTGATCCCAAATGCCAGATGGAGAACAGTGCTTCCACCTCCTTGCTTCCACAACATATGCCACTGCCTCTTGCCCTGCAGCCTTTGGGCAGCTGAGAGGTGGAAGGTTGTGGAATATTCCTATGTTGTATCCCAGGCATCATAATCAGCTTGGTGGCAGGAGTTCAGCCTTCCTCTGGATGGAGCCCACTGCAGACCTACCCTCAACTCACTGTGCATCCTACCCTCCACGGCCCTCAGCCCCGCATCCATGTTGGGCTCCCCCAGGTGCTAAGGGCTCCTTGGCATTCCCCCATAGTCTTACTTACAGTGCTAAACAAGTCTCTACATTCTACCCAATGTGCAGAGATGGGCTTTGTCGAGGTATTACCTGGAACTATTTAAGTATTCTGAGCTCTGATGAGGCATGGGGGTGAGTCCTGTGAGCCCATGGCAATACAAAATATTCCCATATTTCCACAGTTGCAGGGTCTCTTGTATCCAACTCTAGGGCCATCCAAGCTATGGCCTAGGCACCAGGGATAGTCATACAGGTCATCTAAGGGTACCAAGCTCAGCAGAGCCAACAGATCCTCATGGGACAGCTGCTTCCATTCATAATCTTCCATTGGTCTGTGGACCAAAACAGATGGAAGAGGGTGGGGGAGAACTGAGCTCAGTCCAAGCACCAGAAAGCAGCCTTTATCTTTCTCTTTGCAATCTTTCTCAATAGAGCTGAGCTGTGTGACCCTGGCCACATTGTTCACTTCTGCCTCCTTGTCTGTCAGAGGCAAAGTCTATTCTCGCCCCTATAGGAAAGACAACCTGTGGCCTAGGTTCTTGTGCAAGGAGATGCAGGAGAGAATGCAGAACACTTGAATGAGATGCTTGCTCCTTACCTCCCGTGAGTGAACATGTCATTAGAGTGGGCATCCTGTCTTCCCTTGTTTCTGATCATTGCCAATTCCTTCTCCCTGCTTGCCTTGTCCCCACCTCCATCCCTTTCCTTCTTACCCCTTCCTGCCCTTGAATTCTCATTCATTCTAGGGTCTCTTCATATAACGTCCTGGTATGCCTTTACTACTTTCTACTTCCAGGCTCTTTTAGGAGTGTCACCTGTTCTTACCTTTCTGGAAAGGGTGGTGTAAATTGGGATTTTGTGTGAAAGAATACAGTTGCAGTTTGATCTTCAGACCTTCATACCTTGAGCCTCAAATTTTGTCCTTTGTCACCTTCCCTCTTCAGTCTCTGGAGAAGCTCAGTGAAGGTAACAGAGAAGTGCTTCCTGACTCTGAGTGGGAGGCCGATTTGAACTTAAGCATGCATGGTCTAAGCAAGTGAGTAATATGAAGTCCTTTCAAACCTAAAAGGAAAACAAGAAATCTGTTAAAGGCATGCTCACAAAGCATACATGTAAGCCATGTTTCTTTTCCACGTTGGTTCATGTAAATTAGTTCATTTAAATCTTCCCAGATTCCCCTCCACAATCTCTCATCTGAGGAAGAGGCCAACATCAAAGATTATGAGAGCAATTTTCTCCAGCAAGCACATTACTGATACAAAGTCGCCCACCCCTGCATCTCATGTGCAGGGAAACTAGGGCATTTTGCTTCTTTCTTCCCTGAGGTCTGTCCAGCTCAAAACCAACTCCTTGTATAATCCCAGGATGAGCTGTAGGGGGCATGCCCAACCAGCCATGCAGGTCTATCTCCCAGAGAATCTACTCACTTTGGATGGGCCTGGGAGATTTCCTTTTGCATGGTTCGGGGGTGGTGCCAAGGTGATCTGCAGCTGAAGACATTTGTGCAGGGGCCTCACGCTGTTCCAGGTGGACTCAAGCTGAGGAATGTGAAGTCAGAAGTGTAAAGTTTTGCCTGACAGGGTTAAGATGTTAAATTGTGGAGCGTTCATTCTCCAAGGTTCTGGGCCTCCAGACACTCCATCTATATCTCCAACTTCACTCTCCTCCCAGCTCTGTGTTGGACAGCAAAGAATGACTCAGTTTCCTCTAGCAGATTACCTTCTTCATAAACCAACCATATACTATAAAAGTAGAATGCAGATGAGGCAAATGGCTTAAACTGTTTTGATCCAAAATGAATCCCTAGAATCACACTGTAAGACCAACTACAATGTCCAACAAAATTGCCATTTTTTTCCTTCAAGTAACTAAGTTTGTCAGTTTTGCTGACTTGTTGACTAATGAAGTCTGGTTCTATTGTTTTTTTAAAGGTTTATTTAAGCAGGAGAGAGAAAAGAACACCGCAGAGAAAGATATCTTATACCCACTGGTTCACCTTCCAAAATGGGGACAACAACCAGGGCTCAGCCAGGCAGAATCCAGGAATCAAACTCCAACTGGTCTAGGTGGGAACCAGGGACTCAAGTACTTGAACCATGATGTGCTACTTTTAACAGGCACTTTAACAGGGAGTTGGGTATGGAAACAGAAGCTGTGACTCAGTCTTGTGCTCTGATGTCAGATGAGCAGCAGCTTAACCCACTGTGCCACAATATCCACCCCTGAATGATTTTAAGATTCATGTATGTACTTGAAATTAAGAGTTTCAGAGGCAGAAACAGAAGATCTTTCACCCACTAGCCCGAACTAGTCTGATCCAAATCCAGGAGTTTCCTCTGGGTCTCCCAGGTAGGTGCAGGGAACCAACTACTTGAGCCACCCTCTGCTGTTTTCCCAGGTGCATTAACAGGGAGCCGGATTGGAAGTGGAGCAGCCAGGACTTGAATTGGTGCCCATACGAGATGCCAACATTGCCCTCAGTGGCCATTAACCACTATGCCACAATGCCAGACCCCTCAACAATCTTTTCATGTTATTCTGTATGTTACTGTACGTTATGTATCTCCACGCCAGTATTTTCTTTGTTCTCCCAGCATTGGATTTAGTTGTCTTTTTTGCTTGTTCTTAGACATACATTAAGGTGACCGACTTCAGATATTCGCTCTTTTCTATTGTAGGCGCTTATAGATAGATTTTTCTCTGGGACCTGCTTTCACTAGTCATTAGGTTTGTGTATTTTTATATTCATTGTAATTCATCAATTTTAGTCTCTTGATATACGTGTTAACATACTGCGTGAGAGAGGGAGAGACAGACAGCATGAAAGGAAAGTTTGAAACTTCCTGCCACAGAGATCAGGAGAGGGATCCAAGATAGGAAAAAACCTGGAAAATCTTTCAAGGTGGAGTGTTTTAAGCATAATTCAGGTGAGGTACAGGTTTACTTGCAATAATTGGAGTGTAAGGACAACACTCAGAGGGCTAGAATTGTAGTCCTTTCTGGCCTGCTCATGAGAAAACAAAAAGCTATCAGATGGGTGGGATAGTTAACTTTAAGATGTATTTGAGTGGTAAAGTTGCAGAGAAAGAGAGAAAGGTCTTCCATCCAATGTTTCATTCCCCATGGCCACCATGGCCAGGAGCTTCTTCCAGGTCTCCCACGCGTGGGCAGGGGCCCAAAGACTTGGGCCATTTTCCACTGCTTTCCCAGGCCATTAGCAGGGAGCTGGATTGGAAAGGAGCAGCTGGGGCAATAACTAGTGACCATATGGATGCTGGCACAGCAGATAGAGGCTTAGCCTACTATGCTACAGCCCCCAGTACCTTTTCTATTTTCAAATAAAACTAGAATCTCAGGAGTGGGAATCATGATTCTGTCTTGCTATAGGCAATTTCTGGGGAGAAGCATGCATATTGTCCACTTCTAAAGCGAGTTTCCTTTTCCTCATTCCAATAGGGACCTGACCTAACTGCCTATTCATTCATCTACCTCCTCACAGAAGAATGGACCATAATTACTGTTAGGGATATGGGGGCTGATAATGCTTTGGCTGCTTCCTGCTGAAAGGGGGCATCATTAAGGGACAGCAGCAGAGCTTTCCTAGTGTTGATCTAAGGGTCCCTGGGAGAATGCAGATTTCCTCGGGGCATCATCTTGAGTACTTCCTAGAGTTTGATGTCTAATTGTTTTAGTCTTGGATGACACCATGTGTAAGACAGGTATTATCTCTACCAATTGAGACCCTCAACTTCTGAGAGGCCAGGGATCCATCTAGAAGCCTCAAGGTCAAAGACTAAGTTTTAGAGCTTTGGAATTAAAAGAATTCAGAGGTTTAAACACTTTGGTCAAAGTGAAAGTTAAATCCGTGTTTTAATGAATGCTATGGACTGGAACTAATCAGAATTAAAGAATTCTTTTAAGACTCAAATTTTCAAAGCAGTTAAATTCAATAAAGGCAACAGAAAACACATGAAACTTCCTTGAGATACACACAATCTTGTTACCGAGGTCCGTTACAAAACATTGAAAAATCTTGATCAAAAGAATCAGGAGGCATAACTGGGACTTAAACATAGGATACCCCATTCTACATCAGAGTACCTAACTTCCATGTTAACAATGAGGCCAGGCACATGTCCCAAACTTTGTTTTTACAATTTAAATACAAAATGTATCAGCATGGGTGTTTAGTTTATCCTGCCATAGAGTTGCCATGCTTCTTGGATGTGTAGACTCAAGTCTTTCTCTACCTAGAATTTTTCCAACTTGTTTCCTCCAATATTCTTTCTGCTTCTTAAGGTCTACTATTCTTATGCAGCTTACACTGGGCAAGACATAATGTTTGATACTGTTTCATTTGTCTTTATACTCAATTCTATTTTCATTATTTTGCCTTCCTGTTCACTAGACTGGAAAATCTGTTATCTGCCAGTCAGGCTTACTTTTCTTTCCACAATTTTTAAAAGCAGATTTGAGTTGGAAGGGCTCCAAGATGGCAGAATAGGGATAGTCCAGGAAAAGATAGTTTAATAAAAGTGGAGATACTGTAGTCTCAGGGAAGAGTTAGGGAGAAAAACCGCAGAGGAAACTCTTCCGGAATTTTAGAGGGACACGGTGGACCTACATGGAGGGAATGGGTGCCCACGGCTCGGGACCCCAGCTGCCAAGTCTATGCACCAGCACTGGAAAGGGAGATGAGGCAAAAAACACAGTAGCTGGAGACATTGGCGGAAAAGCAGCAGGAAGAGCCTAGAGGGAACGAGGCTTGAAGCCCCGTAGGGGAAAGTACACCAGCCTAACTAGAGGAGAGGGGAAAAAAGGGACCAGTACAGACACGATTCTCTCTCCACTCACCTCACAAAGGTGAACAAGAAAATAGAGCAGGTGCCATTTTGGACATGTAACAGCTGCACCAGCTTGGGGCTGTGCCCACCCTCAGCCAAGCAGAAAAACCTGACTCTGATGGGGAGAAATAACAGGAGACTAAGACCTAGTGAATGTGTGGAGCTTATAAATCAGGACTGCGGAAAAAAACTGAGGGTGTGTGGCAGAACTCACAGTGTGGCTGAGACATGAGTAGTCTCCGTGGGAGACACCACAAACTCTAACCTTGGCAACCCAGTGAGAGACATTGCAGGGGAATCTGAGCTTACACAGAGGACTGCACAGATCCTTTGGTCCTTGGGACAGAGCAGACAAATATTATACCCACTGGGGCTAGCGCCTCAGGCACTGATTGCCATCGAGAAGAGCTCAGCTGAGCTGAGCTACTTCCCTTCTGACTAAAGAGAAGATTTACCATGCCAAACCTGGGTGTGTCACCTTTGGCACACCCTTAACCCTGAAGAACTGAACAGAGCTCTCTGGCCACACCCAACACAAGCCTCTAGAGATTCACCAAAAGCAGACACTCTGCTTAATCTAGAGTCAAAGTATAATGAGAAAAGCCGCCACAGAAAAAGAAACCAAAGAATATCTCCACAATGCCAAACAAATGCAGAAACCGAGTAAACAAGGAAGACATTGACACTCCCAAACATGACACTCCAATACAAGATTATGAAGATAAGACAGAAGAAATGCAAGATACGGATCTCAAATTTATAAGAACATTTAGAAGTTATCAAAAAAGTTGCATGAACTACAGAAATCCATGCAGGACAGAAACTCATGAAAATGAAATCTTGAGGAATCGAAATGAGGAATTTAGTAGAACATGAAATTGAGATACTGAAGAGAAACCAAAACGAAATGAAGAACTCAATAGAACAAATGAAAAACACATTTGGGAGCCTTAAAAACAGAAATCAGTGATAAGAGAGAATATCAGTCTTAGAGCACAGGAAAGTATACAATCAAACCAAAGAAAAGAGGAAATTAGAAATCTAAAAAATAGTATCCTGTAGATTCCCGACAATATTTAAAAACCCAACATTCGGGTTCTAGGAGTTCCTGAAGGCATGGAGAGAGAGAAAGGATTAGAAAGCCTTTTTAGTGAGATACCAGCAGAAAAGTTCCTGGGTTTGGAGAAGCAAAGAGACGTCCAAGTACAAGAAACACACAGAACCCCCAATAAACATGACCAAAAGAGATCTTCACCACGACACATTGTAATCAAACTAACATCAGTGAAACAGAAAAGATTCTAAAATATGCAAGAAAAATGTCAGATTACTCTCAGAGCATCTCCAATTAGACTCACAGCAGACTGCTCACCAGAAACCCTACAGGCTAGGAGGGAATAGCGAGATATAGCCCAAGTACTAAAAGAAACTGCCATGCCAGAATATTATATCCTGCAAAGATCTCATTCGTGAATGAAGGTGAATTAATGACCTTTCATAGCAAACAGAAATTGAAAGTTTGTCACCACTCGTCCAGCCCTGCAAAAAATGCTTAAAGATGTTTTACACACAAACACAGAATCATGACCACCAAAACAAACGAAGGTAAAAGAAAATCTCCCAGTAAAAGATCACAGGAAGTTCAAGACATATATTAGAAATCTCTTTGGAAAAATGGCAGGACATAGTCACTACTTATCAATAGGCACATTGAATGTAAATAGCCTCAACTCTCCAGTTAAAAGACACAGACTGGCTGAATGGATTACAAAAACAGCAGATTTAATTGACACTATAGATCAAATGGATCTAAGCCAAATGGATCTAACAGATATCTACAGAACTTTTCATCCTACACTGGCTTATTTCACTAGTATGTTTTCCAGATTCATCCATTTTTGTTGCAAATGACAGGATTTCATATCTTTTTACCACTATGTAGTACTACATCGAGTACATATTCCATAATTTCTTTATCCAGTCCTCCATTGATGGGCATTACGTTGATTCTATATCCTAGCTATTGTCAATAGAGCTGTAATAAACATGAAGGTGCAGATAGCTCTTTTTGCCAATTTCATTTCCCTTTGATAAATTCCAAGGAGTGGATGGCTGGGTCATATGGTAGAACTATATTCAGATGTCTGAGGTATCTCCAAACTATCTTCAGTGTTTTTACCATGTTGCATTCCCAACTGTGGATTAGAGTACCTTTTTCCCCACATCCTCAGCCTTTATTGTTAGTTGATTTCTGTTTGAAAGCCAACAGAATGTGAGAACTTCTTTTCAAACTGTGAAACTGATAAAGGATTAATAACCAGACTATATAAAAAGCTCAAACTCAAAACAAACTACCCAGTTAAGAAACGGGCAAAGGACTTAAACATTTTTCAAAAGAGGAAATCCAAATGGCCAACAGACAAATGAAAAAAGTGCTCAGGTTCACTAGCCATTAGGGATGTGCAAATCAAAACCACAATTGAGTGTTACCTCATACCAATTAGTATGGCTTTCATACAGAAATCAATGCCTAAAAAGTTCAATAAAAGTAAATCTGAGGTTTATTTAAAAAGTATTTTTTCCTTATTGTAAAAATAATCCTTCTGGTGTTCTGTTGTACAGTAGGTTAACAGTTAATATATCTATATTTCTAAATAGCTTCAATGCCCACACTACAAAGAAATCCTGAATATATGAAGTGATGGAGGTTAATTATCCTAATTTGATCATTAACATGTATGCATGTATCAAACTTTTTAAAGATGTCTTAAGAAAGTGTTGGCACTAGGCTTAAATGTCTGCCTTTTAGGCTAAACTTTTCCCGAGATTCCTAGGGCATGCAACACTTTTGTAAAATTTAATTGTAAAAAAATAACTTACTGGTTTCCTTCCTGGAAGGAAAAACTGCTTTAACATTTTCAAAATTCAAAAGCTGCTTTATGTAACTATGTATTAAAATTCTGTATGTTTTGGCCAGCGCCGCAGCTCACTAGGCTAATCCTCCGCCTAGCGGCGCCGGCACACCAGGTTCTAGTCCCGGTTGCCCCTCTTCCAGGCCAGCCCTCTGCTGTGGCCAGGGAGTGCAGTGGAGGATGGCCCAGGTGCTTGGGCCCTGCACCCCATGGGAGACCAGGAAAAGCACCTGGCTCCTGGCTCCTGCCATTGGATCAGCGCGGTGCGCTGGCCGCAGCGCGCCTTCCGCGGCAGCCATTGGAGGGTGAACCAACGGCAAAGGAAGACCTTTCTCTCTGTCTCTCTCACTGTCCACTCTGCCTGTCAAAAAAAAAAAACTCTGTATGTTTTTATATTGCATCCTAATCCTTTTCAATCGAGGTTTTTTATGTGTTTTATAACTGCCTTAGGTTACAAAATTTTATGCTCCTCAGGGAAGTTTCATATGTTTTCTGTTGCCTTTGAGTAATTCCTCTAAAAATTTTAATCTTAAAGGAGTTAACTTTATCTAACTTAGTCCTTATTTTTCTGGTCCACAGCCTTAATTTAAATTCTGCTTTAACTTTTACTTTGACCTTATGGTTTAAAGCTCTAGAAATTCTTTTCCATCTAAAACTTAGTCTCTGACCTTGAGGGTTCCAGCTAGATGCCTTGAACTGAGAAGATGAGGCTCTCCATTGAGAGATAAGTGTCTTACATGCTTTGTTATCCAGGATTTCTAAACAACTAGAAGCCATCTAACTCCAGGTGGTATTCCAGATGGTGCCTGGAAATCTGCATTCTATCAGGGACCCTTATATTGACCCTAAGAATGCCCTGTTGCTGTCCCTCAACAATGCCCCCCCTTTTTGACAGGCAGAGTGGACAGTGAGAGAGAGACAGAAAGGTCTTCCTTCGCCATTGGTTCACCCTCCAATGGCCGCCGCACTGCACTGATCCAATGGCAGGAGCCAGGTGCTTCTCCTGGTCTCCCATGGGGTGCAGGGCCCAAGCACTTGGGCCATCCTCCACTGCACTCCCTGGCCACAGCAGAGAGCTGGCCTGGAAGAGGGGCAACGGGACAGAATCCGGCGCCCCGACCAGGACTAGAACCCGGTGTGCCAGCGCTGCAAGGCAGAGGATTAGCCTAGTGAGCCATGGCACCGGCCAACAATGCCCCTTTCAGCATGAAATAGCCAGAGCAGTTGTCATCCTCATATTCCTAAGGGAAATTAGTGTCCATTCTTGTGTATGTGTGTGGAGGGGGGTACAAGAGGAGACAGATGAATAGGCAGATATGTCAAGTACCTACTTGAGAAAAGGGAAAGTCCCTTGAAGAGTGACAAGATGAATGCTTCTCCATAGAAGCAGCCTTCAGTAAGATAAAAGTACTGAACCTACTCCAAGTCTCTAGTTGTATCATAATAGAAAGTAGTGATCCCACCCTTCCGAGTTTCTACTTCTATTATGAGAATATGAAAAAATTACTACTCCTAACTTTCTGAAGGCTTGTTTTATCACGAGTAGGCTAGAAAGGACAACAATTCCAGCCTTCTGATGAGTTTTGTCCCCACACTCTGTTAGCTATAATCCTACTCCTCACCTGAAATGTGCTTAGAAGACCGCACCTTGACAAATTTTTTTTAGAAATTTTCCTCTCTTGGAGCCCTCTTCCTGATTTCTGTGGTAAGAGGTTTCTGAGTTAATCTTGCTTTGCATGCATTCACGTGCTGCATAAACACACACACACACACACACACACACACACACACACAGTGGGTTAACAAAGTTCAAGAAAGAGATTAGAAAATACTTAGAGGGTCCAGCACTGCGGTATAGCAGGTAAAGCTGCCACCTGCAGTGCCAGCATCACATATGGGTGTAGGTTCAAATTCCAGCTGCTCCACTTCCAATCCAGCTCTCTGCTGTGGCCTAGTAAAGAAGTGGAAGATGGCCCAATTCCTTGGGCCCCTGCACCTGCTCGGGAGGCCTGGAAGCAGCTTCTGGCTTCAGATTTGCTCAGCTCTGGCCATTATGGCCATTTGGGTAGTAAACCAGCAGATGGAAGACCCCTCCCTTCCTCCAACTATGCCTTTCAAAGAGAAATAAATATATCAAATAAAGGACTATAGGAGCCTAAGCTAATACTCAGATCACATGGAACAAGTAAAACATTAAATAGAGGTGAATTATAATGTAAAGAAAAATTCAAAAACATAATGAATGCAGTAAAGCAGTGTGCAGAGGAAAGTTTATATAAACAACTATAATAAAAATCACAACTGAAATCAATCATCTCAATGTATACATTTAAGAGAAAGCAGAAGAATACTAAATCCAATGCTGGAAGCAAGAAAATAAGAAACTGGAGACATAAAAGAGAACAGCACTGTGGTGCAGTGGGTTAATCCTCCACCTGCAGCCCAGAATCCCATATGGGTGCTGGTTCTAGTCCCGGTTGCTCCTCTTTCAGTCCAGCTCTCTGCTTTGGCCCGGGAAGACAGTGGAGGATGGCCCAACTGCTTGGGCCCCTGCACCCACATGGGAGACCAAGAGGAGACGCCTGGCTCCTGGCTTTGTATTGGTGCAGCGCTGACCGTCGCAGCCATTTGGGGATTGAACCAACGGAAGGAAGACCTTGCTGTCTATACCTCTACCTGAAAAATTTAAAAAAAAGAGAACACAGAAAACAATAAAAAAAATCATTGAGTGATCCAGCTTCTTGCTAGCACACCTGGAAGGTAGAAGATGGTAGAAATACTGGGGTAACTGTCATAAATGTAAGACCCAGATAGTGTGAAAGAGTAATTAGGAACTCTATTTCTGGCATTCCCAGCTTTAAAAGTCAATTAACATGCTGGTGCAGTAGCTCACTTGGGGTGCCCGTGCTGCAGGTGGAGGATTAGCCAAGTTCTAGTCCCGGTTGCTCCTCTTCCAGTCCAGCTCTCTGCTGCGGCCTGGGAAGGCAGTGGATGGCCCAAGTCCTTGGGCCCTGCACCCGCATGGGAGACCTGAAGCCAGGAGCCAGGTGCTTCCTCCTGATCAGCACAGCGTGCTGGCTGTAGTGGCCACTTGGGGGGGTGAACCAACGGAAGGAAGACCTTTCTGTGTCTAACTCTGCCTGTCAAAAAAAATTAATATTTTTTAAAACCCCAGTCAAAATATTTCAATAAATTATTAATTTATTTGAAAGAGGATGAGTAGAGACAGGTTTGCCATCCACTTGTCCATGTCCCCAAATGCCACAATGGCCGAGAACTGAGGTTGGGCCAGACTGAATCCAGGAGCCCAGAACTCTACCAGTGTCTCTCATGTAAGCTTCAGTGAACAAATAACTTGATTCTGTACTTGCTTGAAGGCTGCATATTAACTGTAAAGCTTAAGTTCTACTGGAGCCAAATCTTAAACCCCAGTACTCGGACATGGTATATGGATGTCCCCAGGAGTGTTTTAATATTCAGGCCAAGTGCCTGCTTCCAATCAGTTTTTTACCCCTGATATTTTTGAACTTCAGTTCATTGATGACCTAGAAGCTAAACAGGTGTATATATAGCACTGTGTTTATATTAAAATACTAGACTTTGTTATTTGGGTTAAAACTAATAGATGTATGTACATTAGCAAAATTGATATTTTGAAAATTGACTTGTTTACAGCCATGTCTATACACTTGAGGAACAGTTTTTATGCTTGTCAAATACTTTAGTGGAGGTTAAACTTCCAAATTATAAAATAAACTGAAATATGTCATTGTAACTTCAAAAGAAATTAAGGAAGGAGTGAGGATGAGAAGTATCATTATGCTCTTAACTCTTATAGGAAATGTGAAATTTGCTTGCCTTGTATAAATAAGCTTCTTGTATAGAAAATGTTGATCTTTCAGTTGTAACATCAACATTTAAATTCCTGTTGCAATTTCAAAGGGGGAAAATGTGGATGGAAACGGCTATACTGCCTAGTTCCTCAAGATTTTGGCAGTGGAAGTCACTTTAGATTTCACCCAGTGCTGCTTATGGTATGTCCTTGTCTAGTATGATCCAGGAGTCCAGAGTTTAGCAGGCATGGGACTTTTCCAAGCCCCAAAATAAGTAGTGCTCCACAGCAGAACAGCTCAAGAATGAGTACGCCTGTGCAGAAATTGTCTTCACAGTTCCAGTAACACAATTCCTAATAAGAACAGTCAGCATGAAAGGGGGGTTTGCACCAAGAGAAACCTGGCTTGCCTGCTTCCTCACTAACCAATGCCCTGAGATGCAGGGAAGTGCCTGGTGTCATGGACTTTGCTTTGATTGCTTCCCAGCATAGACCTAGGTGGGAATTTTTCCTAAGGGATGGAACAGCTCACTTCCATCCAATTCACCTGGCTTCTGCTCAGAAGAAATACCATATCTACCTGACCTTCCAAGCCCAGAAATCCAGAGCCTTCTTGCCAAAGCTACACAACGGGGACAAAGCCAGCCATGGATAGAAAAGCACCTAAAATGGAACATGATCATGTACATCTAACTGTGCAGTCAATACATTCCAAAACTAAATCAGTATTGGTCCCTTAGGTACCTCTCCTATTTATGAGTTTGCTATAAAGAATGCTTTGAGAAGAGCATCTACTTCCTTAGGCCACTAGACCCCCAATTTATACACCTGTATGGGAAAACTGCCTGAGAGAGAATATGCTATTTTCTTAGGATATGTAAGGATGAGATGCTACAAATCCTGGGAAATATGTTGGTGGTTTTCACCTGTACAGATTAGCCTGGCTGAATCGGGCAAATAAATTAAAGTCAATGTGTACTCATGACTTTGACATCTCCTATGTTTTCCAGACAGACAGTTTATCCAACCAGAGGCATTCTGCTAATTCTTTGTCCTATGTACCAGGCTGCAAGGCTCAAGTTACAGAAGTGAACTTACTGTAGAACTGCATTCCTGTTCCAATATATTGATCACATGGAACCCACATGTTTGTGACTGCATGCTTAGTGTCTGCCACCATCCCTTCATGTCATCTCCAGAGTACACTCAATGTGTGCAAAAGTATTTATATGAACTTTCCCTATCCCTCAATTCACAGGTGTCACAAAAGCCAACCAAGAAAACTTTTCTGAAACAAACAAACAAACAAACAAAAAAACACAAACAAAACACTCCTGATAGTGGTTAAGTAATGCTGTGGTTTGAGAGTGTCCCTTACAGGTTCATGGATTGTAACCTTAATTACTCAATGGTGGAAGGTTGGGAAGTGAGACCTAATGGAAGTGTTGTTTCAACCATGGGAATAGAGTCCAGATAAATGAATTAATGTCTCTTTCTGAGAGTGAGTTCTGACTCTTCCAGAACTAGATTTGTCTTATCAAGAGTGCAGTTGGATAAAGCCAGGCTGACTTCTGTGTGTTTCCTCAGTTCCCCTCCGATGACTCCACTTTCTGCCATGAGATGAGGCAGCATCAGAGCCTTACCCACTTTAACTGCCAGATCTTGGAATTCCTGGCTTCCAGAGCCATGAGCCAGAATAAACCTCTGTATAAACTATCCAGTCAGATATTTGGCTTACAGCAATATATAGTGGAGAAAGACAAATGGAAATTCCATAAAAAAGAATTCACATTTGTCAGCTGACTGCAGATAGTGACAGTCCCTAAAATGAGCGCAGAAACCTTGCCCAATGACACAGAAGTCCTGCTGGATGAGACTTTGACTCTCTCCTCTGAAAGCTGCTTGAAGAGTAATCAGGCCCTCCAAGCCAGAGGCCCAATGAACACAAACCTGCATGAGGAATAACTTTCCTCCCTTGGGTCCTCAATTTCAAAACTAAAAATATGAACCAATAATGGCTTCTATATCAACAAATTACCATAAGTGGCATCTAATATTCTCACTTAGGAACATCTGGGGCATTTCTCCTCCTTACTCCATCTTCCGAGATTCCCTGGTTTTTGTTGCAAAACATCAATGGGGGCCAGCATTGTGGCACGGCAAGTAAAGCCACTGCCTGCAATGCCAACATCCCACATGGAAACTGGTTTGAGTACAAGCTGCTATATTTTGAGTCAACTCTCTGCTAATGCACGTGGGAAATCAGTGGAAAATGTCCCAATGCTTAGGTCCCTGCACCCACATGGGAGACTTGGATGAAGCAATAGGATCCTGGCTTTGGTCTGGCCCAGCCCTGGCTGTGGAGGCCATTTGGGATAGTGAACCAGCAGATGGAAGAACTCTCGCTTGTTCTCTCTAACTATGCCTTTCAAATAAATATTTAAAAAAACAATGGTTCAGAGCATCTAATGCCTCATGTGTAGACAGGATTCATAACCCTTCTTGGAGTCATTTGTCACCCCAATTGTATATACCAACTAGACCTGATGTGATAAACTCCAGTGAAGGAAGAAAATGGCTTCTATGCTCGTTTTAGGAGGCAGAAACACAGAATGTCACTTTGGGGGAGACCCTTCATGACCCTAGCCTTTTGGTCCCTCTAATGTTCAATAAAGTATACACTTTGCATTTATTTTGACTGTTCACTTTTCCAGAGAAAAGGTTATAAGAAGGTTGTAATGTTGTGAAGACAGTCTTGTGCATATGGAAGGGATTGAGGCTGGCATTTGGGACCCCTGATAGTGGCACTCCAGCCACCTCCCAAAGTCATTTAAACAAGTGTGGTATCTAAAAGGACACCCAGGCTGAGTACAGATCCAAGTGGTCCTGCGTTTCCTGTTATGGAAAAGAATGTGAATTCTTTTCCCCCCTCAGTGCACGGAGCTTTCTCTAGGATTGACCATTTGCTAGGCCACAAAGCAAGTCTCAACAAATTCAATAAAAACTGGAAATCATACTATCTCTTCTAATCACATGAAATGAAGATGGAAATTAACAATCTAAGAAACTCCAGAAGACATGCAAATGCACAGAAACTAAACAATATATTTCTCAATGAAGAATGGGACATACAGGCCGGCACCATGGCTCACTAGGCTAATCCTCCGCCTGCACCCGTTCACTCTTCTTCCAGTCCTGCTCTCTGCTGTGGCCCTGGAGTACAGTGGAGGATGGCCCAAGTGCTTGGGCCCTGCATCCACATGGGAGACCAGGAGGAAGCACCTGGCTCCTGGCTTCAGATCAGCGCAGCGCACCAGCTGCAACACACCGGCCGTAGTGGCCACTTGGTGGGTGAACCAACGGAAGGAAGACCTTCTCTCACTGTCTAACTCTGCCTGTTTTAAAAAAAAGGGAATGGGACATGCAAGAAATTAAATTTAAAAATTCCTGGAAATAATATATCAAAACCTAAAAAAAAAAAAAACCACACACACCTATGGGATATAGCAAAAGCAGTATTCCAGTTCAAGAAGTTTACAGTAATTGGTGCCTACATTAGATAGATTTACTTTTTATCTGATATCTTTCCATCTAAAGTACTGAGGAAAAAAAACATGATTTATAGGAGAGAATTAAACATAATTGACACCAAAAGATACTAAAGATTAGTGAAATGAGATTGTTCTATTGAATAAGCAAAATTTATATGCCATTGGACCACAAAAATAAAGACCTAAATAAAATCAGAGATGAAAAAGGAGATGTTACTATGAATACCATGGGAATAAAAAGAATCACCATGATTTAACACAAATAGTTATATGCAAAATCTTGGAAAGACCCTCAGGAAATAGATTCCTGGATACATACAATCTACCAAAATTAAGTCATGAAGACATAGAAAGCTAAATAGGCCAATCACTAAAATGGAGATTGAATCAGTAATAAAGACACTCCCAAAATAAAAAGCCAGGACTAAATGACTTCATTGCTAAATTATACCAAACTTCTAAAGAATAACTAATTTCAGGGCCAGCACTCTGGCACAGTGGGTAAAGCCATCACCTACAGTGTTAGCATCCCATATGGGCTCTGGTTTAAGAACTGGCTGCTCTACTTCCAATCCAGCTCTGCTGTGGCTTGGGAAAGCAGCAGAAGATGGCCCAAATACTTGGGCCCCTGCACTGCATGGGAGACCCAGGAAAGGCTCCTGGCTCCAGATCAGCCAAGCCTCAGCCATTGTGGCCATTTGGGGAGTGAACAAGTAGATGGAAGATCGACTGATCTCCCACTCCATCTCCCTCTCCACCTCTGCCTCTCTACAATTCTGCCTTTCAAATAAGAATAATTCCAGTTCTTCAAGATATTCAAAACAATTGAAAGGTATGGAATCCTTCCAAACTCCTATGAGACGACAATCACCTTATATCTTTCTCTGGTTTTAGAAATAAAATACTGAAGACCAGTATTCATTGATGAACAAAGATCAAAAAATCCAACACAATACTAGCTAATCAAGTACAACACCACATCAGAAAAGATCATTCACCCGGATTAAGTGGGATTTATCCCTGGTATGCAGGGGTCATGCAACGTATACAAGTCAATAAATGTTATATGTCCCATTAACAAAAAGAATGAAAGTAGTATTCAATAGATGCAGAGAAAACTATTGATAAAATAGAACATCCTTTACCTTTCTCTGAAGGGAGGAGAGAACTTCCACTTTGACTATGACCCTGTCGGAATAAGATCGAAGTCGGCAAACTCAAAAGGCTTCCCTAGCCTTGGCAACTCATGACAAGAGCCTAGGGAGATCACTGACGCCATAAACAAGAGTGTCAAATTGTTAAGTCAACAACAGGAGTCACTGTGCACTTACTCCTCATGTAGGATCTCTGTCCTTAGTGTGTTGTCCAATGTGAAGTAATGCTATAACTAGTACTGAAACAGTATTTTTACACTTTGTTTCTGTGTGGGTGCAAACCGATGAAATCTTTACTTAATATATACTGAATTGATCTTCTGTATATGAAGATAATTGAAAATGAATCTTGATGTGAATGGAAAGGGAGAGAGAGCAGGAAATGGGAGGGTTATGGGTGGGAATGAAGTTATGGGAGGGATGCCATTGTAATCCATAAACTGTACTTTTAAATTTATATTTACTAAGTTAAAAAAAATTCCAAAAAATAACATCCTTTCGTGATAAGATTTAAGCAAATTAGGTATAGAAGCAACACCCCTTAACACAATCAATGCAATATATGCCAAACCTACAGTGAGCATCATATTGAATGGGGAAAAGCTGGAAGCATTTCCAGTAAGATCTAGAACCAGACAAGGATGTCCACATTCACCACTGTTATTCAATGTATTTCTGGAAGGTAAGGTTTAGCCAGAACCATTAGACAACAAAAAGAAATCAAGTGATGAGTTGTAAAGGAGGCAGTAAAATTATCCCTGTTTGCAGACAATATGATCCTATACATAGGCAAACCAAGACTCCTTTAAGAGACTATTGGAACTCATAAAAGTTTGGTGAAGTGGCAGAATATAGAATCAATACACAATAATAAATAGCTCTTGTATAGCCAGACAATGCCATAGCTGAGAAAGAACTTGTAAGATCAGTGTCATAGGGGCTGATGTTGTGGAGAAGAAAAAGCTGCCACCTGGGAAGCTGACATCACACATGGGCAATTGTTTGAGTCCTGGATGCTCCACTTTCAATCCAATTCCCTGCTTATGATACTGTCTAGGAAAGCAGCAGATGATGGTCAAAGTGCCTGAGCCACTGCACCTACATGGGAGACCTGGGGGAGGCTCCTGGCTTCAGCCTGGCCCAGCTCCAGCCATTGCAGCCATTTGGGGAGTGACCCAGCAGATATAAGCTCTGTCTCTCCCTCTCACTCTGTAACTGACTTTCAAATAAATATATATTTTTTTGACAGGCAGAGTGGACAGAGAGAGAGAGAGAGAGAGAGAGAGAGAGAAAGTTCTTCCTTTTGCCATTGGTTCACCCTCCAATGGCCGCTGCGGCCTGCGTGCAGCGGCCAACACGCCGTGCTGATCCAATGGCAGGAGCCAGGTACTTATCCTGGTCTCCCATGGGGTACAGGGCCCAAGCACTTGGGCCATCCTCCACTGCACTCCCTGGCCACAGCAGAGAGCTGGCCTGGAAGAGGGGCAACCGGGACAGAATCCGGCGCCCCGACCGGGACTAGAACCCAGTGTGCTGGTGCCACAAGGTGGAGGATTAGCCTAGTGAGCCGCGGCGCCAGCCTCAAGTAAATATTTGAAAGATCAATATCATTCACAGTAACTACAAAAAATTTAAATGCCATGGACTAAATTTGATCAAGGAGGTAAATGATCTGATAAAATTTACAATACAAAACATTAAAGAAATAGAAGACAAAAATGGAAAAATCTTCATGTTCACGGATTGGACAGATTAATATCAAAATGTCTATACTACCAAAAGCAATTTACAGATTCAATGCAATCCCAATCAAAATACCAACCATATTTTTCCTCCTATCTAGAAAAAAGTGCTAGAACTCATAAGGAAATACAAAAGACTCTGAACATCTAAAAACAAAACAAGAAACAAAGCCCAAGGCATCACAATACCAGATTTCAAGACATACTATAGGGTACTTCTAATCCAAAGGGCCCAATACTGGCACAGAAATAGACAAGTAGACCAACAGAACAGAGTGAAAACCCCAGAGATCAGTTCATGCATCTACAACGAACTAATCTTTGACAAAGGAGGTAAAAAAAAAAAAAATCAATGCCTGGAGGAAGAACAGTCCCTTCAACAAATGGTTCCGGGAAAATTGGATCTCTGCAGAAGAATTATGAAAGATGACCACTACCTTATACCAAAGTCAACTCAAAATGCATCAAGGATCTCAATCTGTAACCTGATACCAGCAAGTTATTAGAGGAAAACTTTGGAGAAACTCAAAAACATTGGCATAAGCAAAGACGTCTTAGAAAAGACTCCAGAAGCATAGGAAATAGAAAATAGACAAATGGAATTACGTCATCAAGCTAAGAAGCTTCTGCACTACAAAGAAAGCACTCAGCAAAGTTAGCAGGCAACTGACAGAATGGTACAAAATATTTGCAAACTATGCAACCAATAAGGTATTACTATCCAGAATCTATAAACAGCACAAGAAATTCAACAACAAATCAATCTAGTTAAGAAATCAGCAAGGATTTGAACAGGCATTTTTCAGAGGATGAAATTAAAATAGCCAGCAAACTCATTTAAAAAATGCTCAGGGGACTGGCACTGACTGTAGCATAGCTGATAAAGCCACCTCGAGCAACGTCAGCATCACATGGGTGCCAGCCAGTTCTAGTCCCAGCTGCTCCATTTCTGATCCAACGCCCTGCTAATGCACCTGGGAAAGCAGCCGAGGATGTTCCAAGTCCTTGGGCCCCTGCACCTGTGTGGGAGATCTGGAAGAAGTTCCTGGCTTCAGATCCGCCCAGCTCCAGCCATTGCAGCCATTTGGCGAGTGAGTGAGAAGATAGAAGACCTCTGTGTCTCTGCCTCTGTATAACTCTTTCAAATAAGTATTTTAAAAAAATGAGCCTTGGGTGATCACTGACACCACACATAAGAGTGTTACCTGTTAATTTAACAGGAGGTCTAACTTCCCATGCAAGACTTCTGTTCTCAAAGTGTTGTATTATAGCTAAGTGCTTCCAAAAGACGCATCATTCTTGGGCACATCTTTAATTTTCTTGAAATAAAGTAAAATTAACTTCAAGATCCAATGACTGATTAGCCCTTGTCTCAATTGTTGAGGAACAGTTTGTGTGCGTGCAAATTGTTGAAATCTTTACTTAGTATACAGTTGGTCTTCTGTGTATAAAGTTAATCAAAAATGGACCTTAATGGAGAATGGGACTGGGAATGAAAGATGGAAGAGGAGAATGGGTGTTAGTGTGGGTATGGCGGGAAGAATCACTATATTCCTAAAGTACTTATGAAATGCATGAAGTTTGTATTCTTAAATAAAAGGCGTCTTTGGGGGAAAATGCCCAGGATCACTAGCCTTCAGGGAAATGCAAATAAACACAATGAGGTTTAATTTTACCCCAGGTAGAATGGCTCTCATACAGAAATCAACAAACAATGCTGGTGAGGGTGTGGAAAAAAGGTACCTTAATCCACTGTCGGAGGAACAATAAGCCAGTACCGCCATTGTGGAAGACAGTATGGAGATTCCTCAGAGATCTGAAAACAGATCCACCATATACCTCATTTCAACCCACTCCTTGGAATTTACCCAAACCAAACGATATCGGCATATTCAAGAATTATCTGTGCACCCATGTTTATTGCAGCTCAATTCACAACATCTAAGATATGGAATCAACCAGAGTGCTCATCAATTGATGACTGTCTAAAGAAAATGCAGTATATAAGTACTATGGAATACTATCAGCCATAAAAAATTAAATTGTCTTTAGCAACAAAATGGGGGCAACTGGAAACCATTATACTTAGTGAAATAAGCTAGTCCCAAAAAGACAAATACCATTTGTGTTCTGATCTGTGGCAACTAAGAATACAATATATATGAGCAAAATTAACCTTTGAGATTTATTGTTTACAACCCTTGTCTGTACTGTTGAGGAACAAGTTTTTTTCTTACTATTTGTTGAAAACTTAGTGGAAAGTTAAGCTTATGGTTATAAAACTGAAAATATATCATTCTAAAAACTGAAACAAAAAATGAGAAATGAAGGAGTAGGGAGGTTAGAAATACGTGAACACAGGTGGTAGTGGGAAGCCTCACTAGGCTCCTAAGTCCGTATAAGAGAAATACATTAAATATGTTCACATTATATTCTGAGAACATAGTTCTTACACTGTACTTATGTGACAAACAATAACCTCAAAACCATGATAGGGCTTTGTTTTTCTCAAACATGCACATGTGGCTGAAAGATGTCTAAGGACATTACCATTTAATTTATTGCTTTGCTTCCACAGATATATTTAAAAATCCATTCTCCTCTCAGAGCTCTACTTCACATACCAGATTAGAGTCTTTCACCACAAAGCTAGCTTCCCAAATGTGGAGAGGTAGAGGACTTTAGGGCCGATCAAAGATGACTTGGGACTTGAGGAAATAACATCCTAATAAAGCATGGTGTCTTAAGACGATTCATTGGGGGAAATCTCCTATTATGGGGCCATTCAGACATAAGAAGGAAAGGCCCACAACCCAGAATCAGAACAGAACCATGGACCTCCTGAATGACAAGGGGGAATCAGAGAGGGGATCTCTGTAGTACCAAGGTGGGAAGAAACTGTTAAAGTACTCGATAAACACCAGAGGTTGGAGACTTAATGTGAACAACTACACACCATGAGGTCCAATTTAGACCAATGTTCAAAGACTATTGTTAACTCTCATCTTTAACAAATATTAAAAAATTAATCATTATGTCTCTAAAGATACAAAGTGCATTTCCACATATTAAAGAAGTTTCTACGGTGCACTGTGCACTTCCCTGAGTGCCACTCACCAGATAACTGGCTGGGGAGTGTTGGATTCCATCCAGGGTGAGATTCTTCTTCTTCTAACGTGAGTAGACTATTTCTAGAAACCAGAAAAAACGCCTTCACTTCCCCCCAGAAGCTAGCTCTTACCTTGGTATTTGCATGTGGAATTGCTTTGCCAGCTCCGTAGAGCAGCAGCACTAGAAAGTTTGCTCCTTGACTTTAAGAGTAGCTTACTGCAGGTCTGATCATCCATTTAACCTGGGAAACAAAAACAGCAGGGCATCACCATTAGCAACTCAGCCATCAGACAGGGAGCTTGGATAAAATACCTCAGCTCTACGCAAGGCATTTTTTAAGGAGGAAATCTGTGTAGCCAGCCCCACAGGCTTAAGTGGAACTAAAATGTGATGAGATCTTTGGGAAATCATGGCTCAGTGATCTGCCCAGGTGAGACTGACTAGCATAGCTCCAGGTCCATGGCATATGAACTTCAAGGATTTATCTCAGCTAGGGAAAAGCCAAGGGTCTTACTTCTACAAATCCAAGACAGGTGGGTTGTCTTCAGTTTTGATGTGATTGAAACTTGGTCACATATGCTGATTACACCTGCAGAAATTTAAACAGTGTTCCTACTTTGAGACAAAGCATCTCTCTGCTCTGCTTTGATATGTCCATTGTCTTAAGTCAGTTTGTATTATCAACCCAGTTCATCTTTGCTTAACCACACGGCCTGACGCCTCACCACTATAGAGGTATTCAAGATATTCGCTGGCTAAATATTTTAGCCAGAAATGTCAATATTAGAAAAAAACAGAAGGCAGAAATCTCCATGTATGTGCATCTGCATGTCTATTTAATCATCCATTCATCCATCTATATATCTGCCATTTCCCTATATTGGCAGGGAAAGAAAGATGCATTACACACTTGCTGGCACTCATGAGGCAATTAAGGAGGCTCCCAGGTACCAAGACATACATTTCATGGTCTGGAGAAACACTGAAAATTCTAGTACAATCTCCAGACTATTCTTCTGTCACATATAAAATGCATTAAAGGAAAAGGTATCCCATCTTGCTCAGACAGGTCAGCCCTTTTGTTCAAGCTGCGCCAGGAAAGGCAATTTCATTTACAAGGTCTAGCTGTTCAGATGTTAAACCTTACCAGAAATACCAACATAGACAGAACAATGAATTTTGTCCAAACGTATAGGCACTTAGTGGTCTAGTCCAGTCATTACATAAAATTAACACTCATACCGGGATTACATGTGAAAAAAAACACAAGGATCAAGGCAGCATTTTGGCATTCAAAGCCATAAGCCTTGACATGCATAGGAGAAATGAGAAAGAATGGCTGGAAGGGGAGAAGGGGTTAAAAGGAGGCAAGTTAAGGGGTATTCTGGAGGCAAGAAGATGGAAAAGGAGGAAAGGGAGAAAACTAGAAGACAAAACAATGCCATAGGCTTGAGCAGAAGGAGTAAAACTCCAGGGTAAGAGTGCAGCCGATGAACAGAGAACGCCCAACATTAGCTAAATCCCTCATCCCTCACCCCATGGTGAGCAACACTACCTAGTTGGCCCACTAGGGCCAATTTTCCTGACTTCAGGAAGGAGCTAACAGAGTAGAGCTACCCTGGCAATTCCACACAAATCTCTCATGTGGGCAACTTGTTGTTCTCTCACAGGCATCTCCTCCTTTCCCACAGCAAGGAAACTAACCTGTCTGCCTTCTCTAGTCCCTGGAGGTCCTTGGAGCTCAGTGTGGCAAAGGAAACAGTAGCCAAGCAATAAAACCACGCATCTTTGTCTCTGAGAACATGCACACAACTCACCATGGGTGACCCTGTCTTTGTTCACAGTTGCTTCATAAAGCTTGGTCTTTGTGAGAAACAGCCTCACTCATCTTCTCAAACGAAGGACACAGATTCAGGAAGCGCGGCAAAAGCGAGACTTGTTGAATGATCTTGCAAGACTCCGTGCCTTGTGGGCCAGCACACCTAGGGTGGTTCACAGCAAGCTATTTATTGCCTAGCACGCAGGTCCATCCCCTGGTTCCTCATTGGTGGAGTAGCAAGAGGGTACACTCCTCCCAGCATTTGCTTCAGCTGTTTTGGCCACTAAACTCCTGTTTGCCTGAGAGCTTTCAGGTGCAGGTAACCTAGCGGTCGTACACTGAAAACAAACCAAATGTTTACTTCTCACCATGTGGCGTGGTGGAGAGGACACATTTTCCTGAATTGACAATGAAGTTAACAGAGTAGAGATATGCAGGTATCTCCAAACAAATCTCTCATGTGGACAAATGTTGCTCACTCACAGGCGTCTCCTAAGTACCCACAGCAGGGAAACTGAGGTGCGAGCCCCTTCTTGGCCCTTGAGGTCTTTGGAACTCCACGTGGCCTACTAAACCACAGGCAAGTGATGAAAGTAAAGCCTCACATGTTTGAGGACACGCACACACTCACCATAGATGGTCCTGCCTATGATGACGGATGCTTCATAAACTTTGGTCTTTGTGAGAAACAGCCCCATCCATCCACTCAAATGATAGACACAGGCTTGGGAAGTGCAGCAAAAGCAAGACCCAGTGCCTGGTGGGCCAGCACACCTGGGGTGGTTTACAGCAAGCTATTAACTGCCTAGTTTGCAGATCCCTCCTCCGGTTCCTCATTGGTGGAGTAACAACAGGGTCCAACCTTCCTAGCATTTGCTTCAGCTGTTTTGGCCACTAAATCTTATTTGCCTAAGAACTTTCAGGTGCATGTAACCTAGCAGTCGTACCTTGAAAATGAACCAATGTTTACTTCTCGCCATCTGGAATGGTAGAGAGGCGTTCTTGGGCAACACATCCTTGTGCAAGTTGTGTGCATGGGAGGGGAACATGGGCTTGTCTAGGAGGAGAGGTAAATTATTGACTCACAGATTAGCACTCCTGCAGAAAAGCTCACATTTTTGGTTTGTGGGAAATATCACTAAACTCTCCCATTACCAAATTCCGGCTGGAAAGTGCCTGTCATAAGCTGCCTGCAGGTCTCCCTCCTCTGGCAAATTAGGAATTCCCCAAACACACCTCCTGCCTACTCCTAGCCCAGTTTTGCCCCCTAAAAACTTGAAACAATGGAATTCAGACTTCTCTCTGCACCTTTGGTTTTCAGCTCCTAAGCAGCTGTGTATTTTCAGCTTCCATTCCATGGCAAGCAAATTTCTCTATCATCCATCCCCATCCACACTCCAACACAGCATTCTCACAAAGGCCCCCAGGGTGCATTTCAGGCCCTTGTGAGACTTGCTGTCTCCCACGATGAACATCAGGAGGAAATATTATTTTTAAGATTTATTGTATTTATTTGAAAGAGTTATAGAGAGAGGGAGAGACACAGAGAGAGGTGTTCCATCCGCTGGTTTACTCCCCAATTGGCCGCAACGACCAGAGCTGCGTTGATCCTAAGCCAGGAGCTTCTTCAGGGTCTCCCACGCAGGTGCAGGGGCCCAAGGCCTTGGGCCATCTCCCACTGCTTTCCCAGACCATAGCAGAGAGCTGGATGGGAAGAGGAGCAGTTGGGACTAGAACCGGTGCCCATATGGGATGCCAGCGCTTCAGGCCAGGGCTTTAACCCGCTGTGCCACAGCGCTGGCTCCAGGAGGAATCTATATAATCAGGACTGAAGCCGAGGTGCAAACCCAGTAAATCCTATTTGGGATGTGAGCATCCCAAGAGGTGACCTAATTGCTGCCCCAAATGCACACCCATGAATCCATCTTTTCACTTGTATAACAATTAAAAGGGAAATATATAAAAATAATTATAATTAGGCAGTCTTGTGCACACAATGTATGAAGATGTTGTCTACAACAAGAAATATCCCAAGTATCCCAAGTACTGGACGAAGGCATATAGGAGAATTTGTGTATGCTATCATAGGTGGTATCATTTCAGACTAAAGGGCTCTCTAAGATGTTATATATAGGCCGGTGCCGTGGCTCACATGGCTAATCTTCTGCCTGCGGTGCCGGCATCTGATATGGATACCGGGTTCTACTTTCAATTGCTCGTCTTTCTGTCCAGCTCTCTGCTGTGGCCCAGGAAGGCAGTGGAGGATGGCCCAAGCACTTGGGCCCCTGCACCCACACGGGAGACCAGGAAGAAGCACCTGGCTCCTGGCTTCGGATCGGCACAGCTCGACCGTGGCGGCCTTTTGGGGGATGAACCATGGAAGGAAGACCTTTCTCTTTATCTCCCTCTCTCTCTCACAGTCTGTAACTCTACCTGTCTATTAAATAAAAACAAATTATAAAAACGATGTTATATATTGTCGCTCCCCCTCTTCGTGGAGGAATGACACAGGACCCTGCGCTGTTCTTTTGTCTGCTCGGCCCTTCCCGGGTTTGCTGCTGGTCCTTCTCGGGTTGGCTGCTGACCCCTCCACCTCCGTGGAGGGGCGGCTCCCCCTGCCACTTTCCCCGCTTCCACGGAGGAGCGGCACACCGCCGGCCGGCTCTCTTGGGGCTGCTCAGATGTTCCTTCAGATGTTCCTCGTGCATGTTGTCTCTCTCCTCCTTTATAGTCCTCTTCCACCAATCCCAACTCTGCTGCCCACACGCCGAGCACGCTGCTCTCCTCCAATCAGGAGCAGGATCAGCTCCTGCAGCTTATCAGTCAAATTGGCGAGAGGCAGCTGTGTAGAAGTTTACTCCTCCCCAGCGCCATATTGTGGGAGAGCAGATACACAAAATAAGTCCTTTTTTTTAACTTTTATTAATTGAATATAAATTTCCAAAGTACGGCTTATGGATTACAATGGCTTACCCCCCATAACGTCCCTCCCACCCGCAATCCTCCCCTCTCCCACTCCTTCTCCCCTTCCATTAACATCAAGATTCATTTTCGATTCTCTTTATATACAGAAGATCAGTTTAGCATCCATTAAGTAAAGATTTCAACAGTTTGCTCCCACACAGAAACATAAAGTGAAAAATAATAGATGATTTTTTAAATGATGATGAAATCAGATCAGACCTATTGTCATGTTTAATCCCAGTGAGAGTCAAGTTGGGAATTGATAATTTCTTCTTCTTTTTTTTTTTTTTACAGAAGATCAGTTTAGTATACATTAAGTAAAGCTTTCAACAGTTTGCACCCCCATAGAAACACAAAGTGAACAATACTGTTTGAGTACTCGTTATAGCATTAAGTCTCAATGTACAGCACATTAAGGACAGAGATCCTACATGAAGAGTAAGTGCACAGTGACTCCTGTTGTTGACTTTACAAATTGACACTCCTGTTTATGGCATCAGTAATCTCCCTATGCTCCAGTCATGAGTTTCCAAGGCTATGGAAGCCCCTTGAGTTCTCCGACTCTTATCTTGTTTAGACAAGGTCATAGTCAAAGTGGAGGTTCTCTCCTCCCTTCAGAGAAAGGTACCTCTTTCTTTGAAGACCTGTTCTATCCACTGGGATCTCACTTACAGAGATCTTTCAGAGATCTTTCATTTAGTGTTTTTTTTTTTTTTTTGCCAGAGTGTCTTGGCTTTCCAGGCGTGAAATACTCTCATGGGCTTTTCAGCCAGATCTGAATGCCTTTAGGGCTGATTCTGAGGCCAGAGTGCTGTTTAGGACATCGCCATTCTATGAGTCTGCTGAGTATCTCGCTTCCTATGTTGGATCACTCTCCCCCTTATTTATTCTATTGGTTAGTATTAGCAGGTACTAGACTTGTTTATGTGCTCCCTTTGACTCTTAGTCCTTTCATTATGATCAATTGCACACTGAAATTGATCACTTGGACTAGTGAGATGGCATTGGTACATGCCACCTTGATGGGATTGAATTGGAGTCCCCTGGTATGTTTCTAACTCTACCATTTGGGGCAAGTCAGCCTGAGCATGTCCCAAATTGTACATCTCTTCCCTCTCTTATTCCCACTCTTACGTTTAACAGGGATCACATTTCAGTTAAATTTCAACACTTAAGAATAACTGTGTGATAATTACAGAATTAAACCAGTCATATTAAGTAGAACAGACCAAAAAAACTGCTAAGAGGGATAACGTATTAAGTTGTTCATTAACAGTCAGGGCTATGCTGATCAAGTCACCATTTCTCATAGTGTCCATTTCACTTCAACAGGTTTCCTTTTTGGTGTTCAGTCAGTTGTCACCCATCAGAGAGAACATATGGTATTTGTCCCTTTGGGACTGGCTTATTTCACTCAGCATGATGTGTTCCAGATTCCTCCATTTTGTTGCAAATGACTGGATTTCGTTGATTCTTACTGTGGTATAGTATTCTAAAGAGTACATATCCCATAATCTCTTTATCTAGTCTACCGTTGATGGGCATTTAGGTTGGTTCCAGGTCTTGGCTATTGTGAATTGTGCTGCAATAAACATTAGGGTTCAGACAGCTTTTTTGTTTGCCAATTTAAATTCCTTTGGGTAAATCCCAAGGAGTAGGATGGCTGGGTCGAACGGTAGGGTTATCTTCAGGTTTCTGAGGAATCTCCAGACTGACTTCCATAGTGGCTTGCCCAGTTTGCATTCCCACAAACAGTGGGTTAGTGTCCCTTTTTCCTCACATCCTCACCAGCATCTGTTGTTGGTATATTTCTGTATGTGAGCCATTCTAACCGGGGTGAGATGAAACCTCATTGTGGTTTTGATTTGCATTTCCCTGATTGCTAGTGACCTTGAACATTTTTTCATGTGCCTGTTGGCCATTTGGATTTCCTCTTTTGAAAAATGTCTATTGAGGTCCTTGGCCCATCTCATAAGTGGGTTGTTGGTTTTGTTTTTGTGGAGTTTCTTGATCTCTTTGTAGATTCTGGTTATTAACCCTTTATCTGTTGCATAGTTTGCAAATATTTTTTCCCATTCTGTCGGTTGTCTCTTCACTCTCCTGACTGTTTCTTTTGCAGTACAGAAACTTCTCAATTTGATGCAATCCCAATAGTTGATTTTGGCTTTGACTGCCTGTGCCTCCCGGGGCTTTTCGAGAAATTCTTTGCCTGTGCCAATATCTTGAAGGGTTTCTCCAATGTTCTCTAATAATTTGATGGTGTCAGGTCGTAGATGTAGGTCTTTAATCCACGTTGAGTGGATTTTTGTGTAAGGTGTAAGGTAGGGGTCTTGCTTCATGCTTCTGCACGTGGAAATCCAGTTTTCCCAGCACCATTTATTGAATAGACTCTCCCTGCTCCAGGAATTGGTTTTAGATCCTTGATCAAATATAAGTTGGCTGTAGATGTTTGGGTTGACTTCTGGTGTTTCAATTCTGTTCCACTGGTCTATCCATCTGTTCCTGTACCAGCACCATGCTGTTTTGATTACAACTGCCCTGTAGTATGTCCTGAAGTCTGGTATTGTGATGCCTCCGGCTTTGTTTTTGTTGTACAAGATTGCTTTAGCTATTCGAGGTCTCTTGTGCCTCCATATGAATTTCAGCATCATTTTTTCTAGATCTGCGAAGAATGTCTTTGGTATCTTGATTGGTATTGCATTGAATCTATAAATTGCTTTTGGGAGAATGGACATTTTGATGATGTTGATTCTTCCAATCCATGAGCATGGAAGATTTTTCCATTTTTTGGTATCCTCTTCTATTTCTTTCTTTAAGGTTTTGTAATTTTCATCGTAGAGATCTTTAACGTCCTTGGTTAAGTTTATTCCAAGGTATTTGATTGTTTTTGTAGCTATTGTGAATGGGATTGATCTTAGCAGTTCTTTCTCAGTCATGGCATTGCTTGTGTATACAAAGGCTGTTGATTTTTGTGCATTGATTTTATATCCTGCCACTTTGCCAAACTCCTCTATGAGTTCCAATAGTCTCTTAGTAGAGTTCTTTGGATCCCCTAAGTAAAAAATCATATCGTCTGCAAAGAGGGATAGTTTGACTTCTTCCTTCTCAATTTGTATTCCTTTAATTTCTTTTTCTTGTCTGATGGCTGTGGCTAAAACTTCCAGAACTATGTTAAATAGCAGTGGTGAGAGTGGGCATCCCTGCCTGGTGCCAGATCTCGGTGGAAATGCTTCCAACTTTTCCCCATTCAATAGGATGCTGGCTGTGGGCTTTTCATAAATTGCTTTGATTATATTGAGGAATGTTCCTTCTATACCCAATTTGCTTAGAGTTTTCATCATGAAAGGGTGTTGAATCTTATCGAATGCTTTCTCTGCATCTATTGAGATAATCATATGGTTTTTCTTCTGCAGTCTGTTAATGTGGTGAATCACATTGATTGATTTCCGAATGTTGAACCATCCCTGCATACCAGGGATAAATCCCACTTGGTCTGGGTGGATGATTTTCCTGATGTGTTGTTGTATTCTATTGGCCAGAATTTTATTGAGGATTTTTGCATCTATATTAATCAGGGATATTGGTCTATAATTTTCTTTCAGTGCTGCATCTTTCTCTGGTTTAGGGATTAAGGTGATGCTGGCTTCATAGAAAGAATTTGGGAGGATTCCCTCTTTTTCGATTGTTCTGAATAGTTTGAGAAGAAATGGAGTCAGTTCTTCTTTAAATGCCTGGTAGAATTCAGCAGTGAATCCATCTGGTCCTGGGCTTTTCTTTGTTGGGAGGGCCTTTATTACGGTTTCAATTTCTGTTTCAGTTATGGGTCTATTTAGGTTTTCTATGTCTTCATGGTTCAATTTAGGTAGATTGCATGTGTCCAGGAATCTATCCATTTCTGATAGGTTTCCCTGTTTGCTGGCATACAAGTCCTTGTAATAATTTCTGATGATTCTTTTTATTTCTGTGGTGTCTGTTGTTATGTTTCCTTTTTCATCTCTGATTTTATTGATTTGGGTCTTTTCTCTTCTTTTTTTAGTTAGTTGGGCCAATGGGGTGTCAATTTTGTTTATTTTTTCAAAAAACCAGCTCTTCACTTGGCTGATATTTTGTAATTTTTTTTGGATTCACTCCTGTTGATTTCTTCTCTGATTTTAATTATTTCTCTTCTCCTACTAGATTTGGGTCTGGTTTGCTGCAGTTTTTCTAGGTCCTTGAGATGCGCTGAAAGCTCATTTATTTGGTACCTTTCCAATTTCTTGATATAGGCCCCTATTGCTATAAATTTGCCTCTCAATACTGCTTTTGCCATATCCCATAAGTTTTGATATGTTGTGTTGTTATCCTCATTTACTTCCAGAAAGTTTTTGATTTCTCTTTTGATTTCTTGAATGACCCAGTGTTCATTCAGGAGCATGTTGTTCAGTCTCCATGTGTTTGCATACTTTCTGGGATTTCCTGAGTTGCTAATTTCCAGCTTCATTCCACTGTGGTCTGAGAAGCTGCATGGTATGATTCTAATTCTTTTGAATTTGCTGAGACTTGCATTATGGCCTAGTATGTGATCAATCCTAGAGAAGGTTCCATGCACTGCTGAGAAGAATGTAAAGTCTTTAGATGTAGGATTGAAAGTTCTGTAGATATGTGTTAGATCCATTTGGGCAATAGTGTCGATTAAATCTGCTGTTTCCTTGTTGATCTTCTGTCCTGTTGATCTGTCTATTTCTGAGAGTGGAGTATTGAAGTCCCCCAGTACTATTGTATTGGAGTCTAAGTCTCCCTTTAAGTCCCTTAACATATCTTTTAAATAGACCAGTGCCCTGTAATTAGGTGCATATACATTTATAATAGTTACATCTTCCTGTTGAATTGAACCCTTAATCATTATATAGTGCCCCTCTTTGTCTCTCTTAACAGTTTTTGTATTAAAGTTTATTTTGTCTGATATTAATATGGCTACACCTGCTTTTTTTTGGTTTTTATTGGCATGGAATATCTTTTTCCAACCTTTCACTTTCAGTCTGCATGCATCCTTGTTAGAGAGATGTGTTTCTTGTAGGCAACAAATAGTTGGGTGTTGTTCCTTAAGCCAGTCAGCCAGTCTGTGTCTTTTAACTGGACAGTTCAGGCCATTCACGTTTAATGTGACTATTGATACATAGTGACTTTGCCCTGCCATTTTCCCGGAGATATTTTCTAGTATATGCTTTGAGCTTCCCATGCTCTTTTACTGGTAGGTGTTCTTCCTTTCCCTTCTTTCATATTGATGGCCCTGTTTCTGTGTTTCTGAGTGTAGCACATCTTTAAGTATCTTTTGCAGGGCCGGACGAGTGGCCACAAAGTCTTTCAATTTCTGTTTGCTATGAAAGGTCTTTATTTCACCTTCATTCACAAATGTGAGCTTAGCAGGATATAATATTCTGGGCTGGCAATTTTTCTCTCTAAGCACCTGTGCTATGTCTCGCCATTCCCTCCTAGCCTGTAGTGTTTCTGATGAGAAGTCTGCTGTGAGTCTGATTGGAGATCCTCTGAGAGTAATCTGACGTTTCTCTCTTGCACATTTTAGGATCTTTTCTTTATGTTTCACTGTGGTGAGTTTAATTACCACATGTCGTGGTGAGGATCTCTTTTGGTCATGTTTACTGGGGGTTCTATGAGCTTCCTGTACTAGGATGTCTCTGTCCTTCTCCAAACCCGGAAAGTTCTCTGCTAGTATCTCACTAAAAAGGCCTTCTAATCCTTTCTCTCTCTCCATGCCTTCAGGAACTCCTAGAACCCGAATGTTGATTTTTTTAATAGTATCCTGTAGATTCCCAACAATATTTTTTAGATTTCTAATTTCCTCTTCTTTTCTTTGGTTTGACTGTATGTTTTCCTGTGCTCTATCTTCTAAGTCCGATATTCTCTCTTCTGCTTCACCCATTCTGT
This sequence comes from Oryctolagus cuniculus, assembly GCF_964237555.1. Lineage (NCBI taxonomy): Eukaryota > Metazoa > Chordata > Mammalia > Lagomorpha > Leporidae > Oryctolagus > Oryctolagus cuniculus. Next base: position 55,327,311 of record NC_091453.1, on the reverse strand, counting down.
TTTTAAGGCTCTCTAATGTGTTTGTCATTTGATCTATTGAGCTCTTCATTTCATTTTGATTTCTCTTCACTATCACACTTTCCTGTTCTACTAGTTTCTGCATTTCATTTTGATTCTTCCTTAAAATTTCATTTTCACGAGAGAGATTTTCAATCCTGTCCAATAAGGATTTCTGTAGTTCAAGGATTTGCTTTTGAAAACTTCTAAATGTTCTTATCATAAGTTTTTTGAAATCCGTATCTTGCATTTCTTCTATCTCATCATCTTCATAATCTTGGCTTGGGGTGTTTTGTTTATTTGGAGTTGTCATAGTGTCATCGTTGATCTTGTTCCCTCGATTTCTGTGTTTGTTGCTTGGCATGGTTAATTCTGTTTCCCTCACTGTGAGGTTTTTTGTTGTTTTTTTTTTTTTTTTTTTTTTACTATGTCCGTGTTAAGTGGACTGCCTGCTGTTGGAGGAGCCTTGGAGGCTTGAGATGGGTGTGGCCTGAGAGCTCTGCTTGGTTCTTCAGGGTTACAGGTGTGCAAAGGTGACACCCTCAGGTTATGCGTGGTAAATCTCTATTTATTTATTTATTAATTTATTTTATTTTATTTTTTATTCAGGAGGTAAGTAATATTGCAAGGCTGAGCAGAATCGATGGTATTTAGCTTCCAATCTCTGGCTTCTACCCAAAGAGTCTGTGCAGGCTTGGTTTCTCCTGCGGACTCCCACTGAGTTGCCTAGGCTACTGAATTGTAGCCTTAACTCTCCCCTTTTATTATGTATATCCCAGCTCTTTGTCTCTTGCTCACCTTTGCAAGGTTGGGGGAGAGTGGATCTTGTCTGTACCAGTACGCCCCCACCTTTTTATTTATTTATTTATTTATTTTTCCTTCTCTCCTGTAGTCAGTTTGTTGAACTTTCCTGCTTCAATGCCCGCTTCCCTCTAAAATTCTGTCCGCCATTTCCCCGCCAATGTGTCCAGTTACTGAGCTCACCTCCGCTTCCAGCGCCGATGTGTGGACTCGGAGCCCTGGGCATCCCTCCTCTCCCCGCTGGTGTCTCTTTTTTTTATTTTTTGATAGGCAGAGTGGACAGTGAGAGTGAGAGACAGAGAGAAAGGTCTTCCTTTGCCATTGGTTCACCCTCCAATGGCCGCCGCGGCCGGCGCACCACACTGATCTGAAGGCAGGCTAGAATAAGTCTTAATTCCAGTAACTTAGTCTAGTCTCAGTTGCTCCCCACAATATATAATCCCAGTGTTAACATATTTTAGATAACTTTTTAAAGATGCGTATTATTTATTTGAAAGGTAGCTATACACACACACATACAGAGAGAGGGAGAGAGGGAGAGAGGGAGAGAGGGAGAGAGGGAGAGAAGGAGAGAAGGAGAGAGAGAGAAGCAGATCTTCTATCCACTGGTTCACTCCCCACATGGCCACAATGGCTGGGGCTGGGCAAGGCCCAAGCACGGAGGTTATTTCAGGTATCATGTGGGGCCCAAAAACTTGGGCCATCCTCCACTGCTTTCCCAGATGCATCAGCAAGCAGCTGGATTGGAAGTGGAACAGCCAGGACGGGAGCAAGTACCCATATGTTTTGCCAGCCACATAGGCAGCAACATTACCTGCTATGCCACAAACACCAGTCCCTAGATAATTTTGTGTACATGTTTGAGCAATTCATCCATACTGGTATATTAACTTACAGGCCAAATTCCAACCTGTTGATATGTCCTCTTGCCACAGTAATTTTCCTCAATATATATAAGGCTCTTGTCTTGTATAGTAATTTTTCTAGGATGAGTATCCCCATTATGTGTATAAAGTATCCCAAGTATGTATAAAGGACAAAATGAGGAGGAAATCAACTTTGCACTCCCAAAATTCAACTCAGCTGAATTTAGGAAATGCTGTAAATGGTAGAAATGAGGAATAAAAGTCATATCAGGCAACAAACGGTAAAATTTCAGAAGTAATGTCTTAATTATTTTATATACATAGTTTTTGGTTTTTTTGTTTTGTTTTTTTTTTGTATTGCTTCAAATTCTTTTTTTTTATCTTTTATTTAATGAATATAAATTTCCAAAGTACGACTCATGGGTTACAATGGCTTTCCCCCCCATACCGTCCCTCCCACCCACAACCCTCCCCTTTCCCACTCCCTCTCCCCTTCCATTCACATCAAGATTCATTTTCGATTATCTTAATATACAGAAGATCAGCTTAGTATACCTTAAGTAAGGATTTCAACAGTTTGTTCCCGCACAGAAACATAAAGTGAAAAATAATAGATGATTTTTTTTTAAATGATGATGAAATCAGATCAGACCTATTGTCATGTTTAATCCCAGTGAGAGTCAAGTTGGGAATTGATAATTTCTTCTTCTTTTTTTTTTTTTTTTTACAGAAGATCAGTTTAGTATACATTAAGTAAAGCTTTCAACAGTTTGCACCCCCATAGAAACACAAAGTGAAATATACTGTTTGAGTACTCGTTATAGCATTAAGCCTCAGTGTACAGCACATTAAGGACAGAGATCCTACATGAGGAGTAAGTGCACAGTGACTCCTGTTGTTGACTTTACAAATTGACACTCCTGTTTATGGCATCAGTAATCTCCCTATGCACCAGTCATGAGTTTCCAAGGCTATGGAAGCCCCTTGAGTTCTCCGACTCTTATCTTGTTTAGACAAGGTCATAGTCAAAGTGGAGGTTCTCTCCTCCCTTCAGAGAAAGGCACCTCCCTCTTTGAAGACCTGTTCTTTCCACTGGGATCTCACTCACAGAGATCTTTTTGCCAGAGTGTCTTGGCTTTCCATGCCTGAAATACTCTCATGGGCTTTTCAGCCAGATCTGAGTGCCTTTAGGGCTGATTCTGAGGCCAGAGTGCTATTTAGGACATCCGCCATTCTATGAGTCTGCTGAGTAATTATTTTATATACATAGTTTTGACTCTCCAATGAAAAGACGTATATAATCAGAATAAAGTTGTAAAAACTAATTTGGACTATATACTGTCTACAGAAAATTACTTCAGATTCAGATACATAAATATTTGCAAAGTAACAGACAGAAAAGGACATAAATATAATAAAGCAAAATCTAGCTGGTGTGGCCATACTAACATCATGTAATGTATGCGTGAGACAAATATTATTACTGGAGACAAAGAAGTCATTATATATTGACAAAAACTGTATTAAGGCAATATAATATGGGGTGTGCCTTTGGCCTAATTGTTGAGAAACTTGATGGGATGCCAACATGCCATATCAGAGTAGTTGATTTCTAGTTTCAGTTATGGTTACTTATTTCAAGTTGTGCCAATGCAGGTCATACAAAGCAGCATGTCATGACACATGCACTTGAGTCCCTGCCATCGATATGGAAGAGCCACATGGAGTTTCAGGCCTCTGTTTTGCCCTGATTCTGTCCAGGATGTTGTGCTTATGTGGTGAGTGAATCAGTGGGTGGATTTCTCTCTCTCTCTCTCTCTCTCTCTCTCTCTCTCTCTCCACCCCCCATGTCTCTGTCACTCTGCTTTTCAAATAAATAAATCTTTAACAAATCAATGAAATCAAAATAATTCTTTGACAAATTAACATAACTTACAAATTCTTAGGTAAATTATGAAAAAAAGAGAAACAGACTGACTTTTTTGCTTTTTTAGTTGTTAAACTTCTTATTTGGTGAAGTGCTAAGACTTTTTGCTGTAATATAAATTTAAAGTATGTTATATCAAAAGCTAAAAAAAGGACAGAAAGGGGAAGAAAGGAGATTGGGAGGGAGAGAGGTGGAGGGAGGGAGGGAGAAAAGAAGGGACTATTATTATGTTATTACAATTGTGTCTACAAACCATATAGAATCTGTTAAAACTAATTTAAAATAAAGGGCCTAAAAAAAGAAAAAAGAAACTTAGAAACTAAAATCAGAAATGAAAGAGGGAATATTATCACTTAGTTGACAGAAAATAAACAAAACTATAAGGGAATTCTATGGACATTGAACTCCAACAAATTAGATAATGCATGTATTGGACACATTCCTATAAAACTACACATTTCCAAAACTCTTCAGAATAAAAAAAAATCCGCACATAGAACTAGTATAATATTTGACAACAATGCCAGAATCATTCAAATGTTACATGTACTGCAGCAAACTAAACCACAAATGTGGGGATCAGCATTGTGGGGTAATGAGTAAAGCCGCCACCTGCAAACACTATCTAGTTGGGTGCTGATTCATGTCCTAGCTATGCTATGTTAATGGCCTTGAAAAAGCGATGCATGATGCCCCAAGTACTTGGGCCCCTACATCCACATGGGAGTCCAGGATGGAGCTGCTGGCTACTGGTTTTGGCTTGATTCAGCCCTGCAGTTGTGGTCCTTTGGGGCGTGAACCAGCAGATAGAAGATATATCTTCCTCTCCCACTTCCTCTCCATCTGTAGCTCTGATTTTCAAATAAGCGAATTTAAAAATAAAAACAACACAAATGGAAGTGTTGAGATGGCTGAGTGCTTTCTTATACATGTAAGAGGACCTCGCTACCATGGATGACAGAACGGAAAAGGAAGGGTTGATAGGAGATTGGCTGGATCTTGGCTACATGTTGTAATCTGAGGTTCCAGGCCTGGAGAATGTGTTGTAGAAATGGCTCTGGCGCATTCCAGGTGCTACCAACACATTAGTCAGCAAAGGGAAAAGGTAACACATGAACAGGAAACACATGTACATTTCTAATTCACTTCTATAAAATTGTTTCAGGAATTCTGGGCTCAAAATATAAAATAAAATTCAATTGCCAAAAATGAGAAATTATTTAGTCACATGTTCCTTTGTGTTTCTTTGGATTTATTGTTGCTGCTGCTGTTCAATATCCATGGCCTTCTAATCGCTCACTTCACACAGCAGAGTAGCTACACCGCTGTAAATATATCAGGTGAGACTCCATTTGTAGCTATCTGATCAAGTAATTCCTAACCTTTGTGACTTCAAATAAAACACTTTCTCATGACATCTCTCAAGTAAGGAAACAATCAGGGGTGCTATAGTTTCTGGAAATTATTCAGGGCTTTACAGAACAGAAACAGACCAGTAATGCTTAGGGTTGTAAGAGCTCTGCCCCCAGGGTGACATCATCACTCTCACCAAGGACTCCACCTCCTAATATTATCACAATGAGGTGAGGATAGCAACAGATACATTTGAGGGAGACACAAATATTCAGTCTATAGCTCTGTCATGGACCAGCATTTTGGTAGCAGACTAACACAGTTGTGAATCTGCAATTCCTGGAAGGCACATGCTTCCTCATGGGATACTTCTTTATGATCATTAAAATATCAAAATATATTTAGCTTCACTATGCCATACAGGGGGATGTCAAAATAGAATATACAGCTTAATACATATGCTCAGTAATTAGGGTTTTGGTAGTTTATCTGACCACGACATAATCTAGATTTTTATTCTAGGCAAATGTAACATTAAATAAAGCTAGTTCTTCTTTTAAGTAATTTCCTAGTAACTATTATTTCAGCATGTGTATGTTAGGCAAATAGCACAAATGTTGAAACCTAAAAACTTGCTGCAGAAGGTTTTGGATTCACCACTGTGCTTGGCACACATGAGGTAAAGGCTATCACACACTTCTCTTTTATTGAATCTTCACCTGTCGATGTGATCTCAGATTAAGTTTATAATTTCTATAACGTCAAATGTCCAGGAGACAAAATAATGGCTTTTTGGACCAGCAAAATTAGAATGAAAATATATGTTCATATTACACTTAAAGCTTACAACTCGGAAGACAGAGCTGGTTTTATTAAATCTATGACATTAACCTGTCCTACTTAGAAATGATTTACCTAACTCATGTGCATTTGAAAACCATTTGGGTTTAATTCTATATTTCTTGGAGCCCTAGATACTATACACAACCACACATACACACACACACAGACGTGCACACGTGCACACACAAAGCCTCATTTATATACAAGTTAATTTATATATATCTCCTCCAACTGACAAAACTAGTAACTTTCTGTCATCCAAAGGAAATATCACATACACATAACATACATTCATACATGAACATAGAGACAGCTGCAAACACAGATCTTACAGATTTAATACTGATAGCCATATATCAGTAATAAAAAGCTCACTGGTTAATAGCCACTAAGTATATATATATACAGTCCATATTGATGAAGGGCACTTCTATGATTCTGTTTTGACGTAATATATAATCTTATGGAGACTATGGACTACACAATGGCAGCAATGACTAGGGCAGGTACAGGCCAAAGCCTGGAGCCAGGAACTTCTTCCAGGTCCACCACAAAGAGTTCAGGAGCCCAAACATTTGGGCCATCCTCCACTGCTTTCCCAGGCACATTAGCAGGGAGCTTGATTGGAAGTGGATAAGCCAGGACTTGAACTGGTACCCATATTGGATGCCAATGTCATAGGCAGCATTACCTGCTATGCCACAAACACTGGTCCCTAAATAATTTCATGTACATGTTTCAGGGTTTCATCCTTACTAATGTATTAGCAAATGGATCAAATTCCCATCCCATGTTATTTCTTCTTGACAAAGTAATTTTCCTAAATATATAATGCTCTTGTCTCTCATACTAATTTTGCTAGGATGAGTATCCCGAATATGTACATAAAGTATCACAAGTATGTACAGGGTGCCGGCACCACGGCTCACTAGCCTAATCCTCCGCCTGTGGTGCCAGCACACTGGGTTCTAGTCCCGGTCGGGGCGCCAGATTCTGTCCCGGTTGCTCCTCTTCCAGTCCAGCTCTCTGCTGTGGCCCGGGAGTGCAGTGAAGATGGCCCAAGTCCTTGGGTCCTGCACCTGCATGGGAGACCAGGAGAAGCACCTGGCTCCTGGCTTCGGATCAGCGCGGTGCGCCTGCCACAGCATGCCTGCCGCAGCGGCCATTAGGGAGTGAACCAACGGAAAAGGAAGACCTTTCTCTCTGTCTCTCTCTCTCACTGTCCACTCTGCCTGTAAAAAAAAAAAAAAAAAAGTATGTACAGGGCCAGCACCATGGCTCACTTGGTTAATCCTCTACCTGCAACGCAGGCATCCCATATGGGCACCGGGTTCTAGTCCCAGTTGCTCCTCTTCCATTCCAGCTCTCTGCTGTGGCCCGGGAGGGCAGAGGATGGCCCAAGTGCTTGGGCCCTGCACCCACATGGGTGACCAGGAAGAAGCACCTGGCTCCTGGCTTCGGATCGGCGCAGCGCTGGTCGTAGCGGCCATTTGGGGAGTGAACCAACAGAAGGAAGACCTTTCTCTCTCTCTCTCTCTCTCTCTCTCTCTCTGTGTGTGTGTGTGTTTCTTTATAACTCTACCTGTCAAATAAATTTAAAAAAAAAAAAAGTATGTACAAAGGAAAAAATAGGAGGAAATCAAAACTTTTCACTACAAAAATTTAACTGAATGGAAGAAATGCAGTAAATGGCAGAAATGGGTGGAAAATCATATCAGACAAAAAACAGTAAAATTTCGGAAGTAATATCCTAATTATTTTAATATGCATAGTTTTGAATCTCCAATGAAAAGGCAGGGAGAGTTCCAAGATGGCAGAATAGGGAGGGAGCTTACTGCTCTAGTCTAGAGGAAGATAGTTTAAAAAGAAGTGGAGAGAGTACAATCTCAGGGAAGTGTTAGGGAGAAAACTCCAGAGGAAACTTCATGCAAATTAGAGGAACACTGTGGACCTACGTAGAGGGTGTGGATGCACACAACTTAGGACCTCAGCAGCTGAGAACCTCAGAGTCAGCTTTGGAGAGTGAGCTGAGACCACACTGCAGCATCCCAAGCCACTGGTGATTAACCTGTGGGAAGAATCTGGCATGAGTATGGCTTGGAGCCGTGTATGGGACAGTGTACCTGCTAACCTAGAGGGAAAATAGGGGGTGGCACATTTCTTTCTCCCTTACCACCCAGCACCAGTGTCCTATAACTAGCCAAGAGAGGTTGGGCTCCATTTTGGACATATGTAACAACTGTGCCAGCTCATGTCTATGTGCCCAGCAAGCAACAGAGAGGAAATGCCTGAGTCTAGTTGAGAGAATTGACGGAGGCTGGATGCTCGTCATTGTGGGAACTTTGTGTGCCTGGACTGTGACAACACTATAGCTTTGTGGGAGGGCACGGTGTGTGGCTGGGACTTTGGGCAGTCACTGTGGGCAGCTTCACACCCTCAGGGCTCTCTGATTCTCTGGTGAGGGTCATTGCTACAGGATGAATATTCACATAAAGGACTGCACAGATCCTTTCAGTGGTTCTTGTGGCAGTACAGATGAATATTGTACCCAGTGGATCTAGCAATGAGGCACTGATCTCCTCTGAGGAGAGGGGGTGAGTGTGAAAATATGCCAACAAAGCAGAACAAACCTCCCCTCTGACAAAATAGATTTAGGTCACCCAGATTGGGTGTCTCCTTGGAAACTCCCCTCACCCTGGAGCACTTAACAGAGTTCCCTGACCACAACCAGCACATGTCTCTGGGTATTCACTGAAAGAGTGGACACTCCACTAAGCCACAGAGGAGAGTCCAAAGATAAAACCCATCAGAGGGGGAAAAAAATCCAACAAGTATCTTCACAAATGTCTAATAATAAATGCAGCAATTCAAGAAACAAGAATAAGGAAGACAACATGACACCCCCAAAAGAACACAACATTTCAGTACTAGAATGTGAAGATGATGAGACTAAAGAAATGCCAAAAACTGAATTCAAAAAATTGATCATAGGATTACTTAGAAGTAATCAGAAGCAAATCCATGAACTAAAGAAATCTGTACATGACATGAATAAAAACTTTGCCCATGAAATTGAGATTTTAAAGAGCCATGAAAACAAAATATTGGATATGAAGAACTCAATAGAATAAATAAAAAATGGGGTGGAGAGCCTTAAGAACAGACTTGGTGATGTAGAAGAAAGAAATCCAAGTTAGAAGACAAATCTCTGGAAAGTTTACATTTAAATAAAAAAGTAAAAGAAGAAATAAGACAACTATAAAACAATGTCAGAGATTTATGGGATACTATCAAGTGACCCAACATAGTGGTCTTAGGAGTTTTTGAAATTGGATAGAGAGAATGGATAAAAGGCCTTTTTAGTGAAATAATTACTGAAAACTTCCTTAATTTGGAATTTTTCCATACTACTCTTTGACCTCCTTATTTAGTAGAATCATATGTGTATAAAGTTAATTGAAAATAGATCTTAGTAAAAAATTAAAATGGGAATAGAAGAGGGAGGAGGAAGAGGAGTGGGAGTGTAGATGGGAGGGTGAGAATGGTGGGAAGAATCACTGTGCTTCTACAGTTGTGCTTATGAAATGCATGAAATTTGTATTCCCAAGAGATATATAGGTCTGGGCCTCATACCTGGCCAGGTCTTACAGCCCACTTCATTATTATCAAGCCCCTCTGTCAGTTTCTATTTGCCTCTCAATGGGAAAACTTCCTCATGGTTTAGACAGCTCCTTCCCTATAGGTTCTGTAATAATGACTCTGTCCTTTGTTTTAGACCCTCGGTGTTTAATCTGCTTTTTAAGATGCATTTTCTCCAAACTTAAAACTGTGAAATTCTAGATAGCCATGCACTTGAAACCTCAAATGGAAGCTGTTTCTGCAACTTTGCACTGCATCCCCCACCTGCTGCTGGCACCGTCTTGACTGCTACTCCAGCCCTACTCAGCTTGAAGAAGCCAGAGTAGTCATTATCCCATACCCCCTAACAGAAGTTAGGGTCCATTCTTCTGGGGGAGGCAATGTGAGAAGTCAGATGGGTTAATAGGCAGTCAAGGTAGTCTCAGTGGAAATTGAGAGTGCAAAAATGCTTTCTTCCCCGCAAAAAGTTATCTTTAGCAAGGTCAAAAGCACCTGCCTGCCCACTCCTTGAAAGCTTCCAATCTTATCATGAAAATACCAAGGGAGTGGCGATTCCTTCTGAGCTCCCAGTTTATTGTAAAGTAAATTAGGTATCTCACCCTTCTGATGTCTCTTTTTGTTTTATCGTGAGCAAGCTAGACAATGTAAAAAGATTACAAATCAGATCTTTTGATGTTTTTTTTGTAGGCACCTTGTAACTAAATGTCAAGCTGATAAGTTTTTTTTCTTCCCCAAAATTGTGCTTTAACACCCCAGTACAAGTGCATTCAGGTTATTCCTCTCTTGCAGCCCCCTTTGATGCCACTCTGGATGGAGGTCTCTGACTCTAATAAATCTTGCTTTTAAATCTTTAAAAAAAGTTTTCTGGGGAAAACAAGTCAGATAGCATCAAAATGAATTTTTTTTTTAACAAAAAAGCATTTTATTGAAACACAGTATATAAATCAAGAAATGCACATAAGTGTACAGATAAACACGTTTTTGTCCTCAGATCACACTCATAACCAACACTCCAAAAAAGAACAAAACATTGCTAGTACTGCAGGAGTCCTCACTAACCTCTTCCTCCCCCTCTCCATTCTTTTAATGTGAGAAAGAAGAGTATATTGTTTTTTACATAGTATGACTCAGTGAAGCAATATTTATAATTATATACCAAATGATATGATATGCCCACAATTTTTATACTCTTTATATATTAATTGCTACAAAGAAGAGAAAGCATGTGATACTTGTATTTTTGGGTCTGGTTTATTTCACATGCATACTGATCTCCAGTTGCATCCATTTTGTTGCAAGTGCCAATCTCTTTCTTATTTATGACTAATATTCCATCATGTATGTACATATGTCACATTTTATTTACCCAATCATCAGTTTATGGATATCTAGGTTGATTCCATGTCTTAGCTGTTGTGAATTGAGCTGCTATAAACATGGGAGTACAGGTCACTCTTTTGTATGCTGATTTCATTTCCTTTGGATATATTCCCAGGAGTGGGATAATAGCTGGGTCCTGTGGTATAGCTACTTTTAGTCTTCTGAGGAATCTCCATATTTTTTTCTGATAATGGTTGTACCAATTTGCATTCCCATCAACAATACAGTAGGGTACCTTTTTCTCCACATCCTTGCCAGCATGTTACTTTTTGATTTTTCAATAGCTGCCTTTCTAGCCTTTCTAACTGGAGTGAGGTGATACCTCCTTGTGGTTTTGATTTGCATTTCCCTGAAGGCTGGTGATTTTGAGAATTTTTTCATGTGTTTGTTGGCCATTTGTATTTCATCTTTTGAGAAGTGCCTGTTCATATCCTTTACCCATATCTTAACTGGCTTGTTGTTTTTTTGTTGTTGTTGTTGAGTTTCTTTTTTTATTTTATTTTATTTTTTTTATTTTTTTTTATTTTTTGATAGGCAGAGTGGACAGTGAGAGAGAGAGACAGGTCTTCCCTTGCTGTTGGTTCACCCTCCAATGGCCGCCGCTGCAGCCGGCGCAGCGCGCTGATCCGATGGCAGGAGCCAGGATCCAGGTGCTTTTTCCTGGTCTCCCATGGGGTGCAGGGCCCAAGCACCTGGGCCATCCTCCACTGCACTCCCTGGCCATAGCAGAGAGCTGGCCTGGAAGAGGGGCAACCGGGACAGAATCCGGCGCCCCGACCGGGACTAGAACCCGGCGTGCCGGCGCCGCAAGGTGGAGGATTAGCCTATTGAGCCACGGCGCCGGCTCGTTGTTGAGTTTCTTGAGCTTACTATATATTCTGGATATTAATCTTTTATCAGATGCATAGTTTGAAAATATTTTCTGTCAGTGGCCTCTTCACTTTGTTTTCTTTGCTGTAGAGAAGCTTCTTAGCTTGATGTAGTCCCATTTGTCTATTTTAGCTTTTATTGCCTATGTTTCTGGGGTCTTATTCAAGAAGTCTTTCTGATACTTCAGTAATTATTAAATGTTGCAAATTCATCAGGGAAGGAATCAATACTGGGCTAAACTTGTTGAAGTGAAATGGACACTATAAGAAATAGTGACCTGATCAGCTCTTGTCCTGACTGTTGATGTACAATGTAATACTTTATCCATTTTAGTATTTTTTTTGTGCTAGCACCATTGGTTGAACTCTGTAATTAACACACAATTATTCTTAGGTGTTTAAATTTTAACTGAAAAGTGATCCCTGTTAGGAATTTGGAAAACATTATGCTGAGTGAAATAAGCCAATCCCAAAGGGACAAATACCACTTGTTCTCCTTGATAGGTGACAACTAACTGAGCACCAAAAAGGAAACCAGGTACTGCCCAATGCTGAAGAAAGTCCTTCTGAGACTAGCATCGCAGTGGAGATTTTGGTGACTTGTCACCAAATCTGAATATCTGAACTAGATAATTTGCAATGAACAGACACTTATTGGCTCACAGTTCTGGAGTCTGGGATGCCCAGCATCAAGGGACCAGCAAGTTTGGAGTTCTGATCCTGAGACAGTGCCTCGGCTGTTGTTTCACCTGCCAGCTGCTCTTCTCCAAGTTCGAAAGCCCTGCTGAAGCTCTGCTCCCGGGGCTCTCCGCCTCTCCTCTTTGTTGCTCCTTCGCCTTTTTTCAGTGGGCTCTCTCCTCACGCCCTTAGCTTCCCCCAAAATGAATTATTAAAAACTAAATTAAACTATGCACTCTCTACAGAAAATCACTAAAATCACTAAATATTTAAATAATAGGTTCAAAGTGACAGATAAGGAGATATACATATACATATATATATATATATAAATGGGGCCAGTGCTATGGTGTAGCAGGTTAAAGCCCTGGCCTGAAGCGCCGACATCCTATATGGGAGCCAGTACGAGTCTTGGCTGCTCCACTTCCAATCCAGCTCTCTGCTATGGCCTAGGAAAACAGTAGAAGATGGCCCAGGTCCTTGGGACTGGGCAACCGCATAGACCTGGAAGAAGCTCCTCGCTCCTGGCTCCTGGCTCCTGGCTTAGCTCAGGGGTAGTGAATCATTGGATGGAGGATCTCTCTCTCTCTCTCTCTCTCTCTCTCTCTCTCTCCTCTCTCCTCTCTTCTCTCTCACCTCTGCCTCTCTGTAACTCTGCCTTTCCAATAAATAAATAAAGACCTTCCATTAAAAAAACAGAAATTGAAAGAACTTGTCACCACGTGCCAACCATTACAAATGATTCTTAAGGATGTACTACACACAGAAACAAAGAAAGATAATCATCATTATGGAACAGTTTGAAAGCAAAATATTTCCTAGTTTAAAAGTACAAAAGAAATCCAAAGCAATCATAGGAATATTTATGAAATGGCAGGGCCAAGTCGTTACCTATCAATAGTAAACTTGAATGAAAATAAAATCACCTAAATTCTCAAATTAAAAGATACAGTCTGGAATAATGGATTAAAAAACAAGACCTATCTATTTGCTGCCTATAAGAAACACATCTCACCAACAAAGATACATGCAGACTCAAAATGATAGGATAGGGGGCTGGCGCTGTGGCATAACGGGTAAAGCTGCCGCCTGCAGTGCCAACATCTCATATGGACACTGGTTCGAGTCCTGGCTGCTCCATTTCTGATCAAACTCTCTGCTGTGGCCTAGGAAAGCAGTAGAAGATGGCCCAAGTCCTTGTATTCGTGTGGGAAACCTGGAAGCAGCTCCTGGCTCCTGGATTCAGATTGGTGCAGCTCCAGCCATTGCGGCCATCTGGGGAGTAAACCAGCAGATGGAAGACCTCTCTCTCTCTCTCTCTCTCTCTCTGCCTCTCCTTCTCTCTCTTTGTAATTCTGACTTTCAAGTAAATAAATCTTTAAAAGAAAAAGAAAATGAAAGGATGGAAAAAGGTATTCCATGATGATGGAAAGCAGAAACAAAAAGGTGTAGCCATCTTAATGTCAGACAAAATGGACTCGATTGCAAAAAATGTTAAAAGGGACAAAGAAGGACAATATATAATTAATGAGTAAGGGATCAATTCATCACAAAGATGTGACTATTATAAACATATATGCACCTAATTACAGGGCACCTGGCTATTTAAAAGAAATGTTAATGGATCTAAAGGGAAATGTGACTTCAATACAATAGTAATGGGGACTTCAATACCCCACTTTCTTAAATGGACGGATTGAGATATAATATCAACAAAGAAACAACAGAGCTAATCTACAGTATTGAAGAAATAGATCTAACTGATATCTACAGAAACTTTCATCTCACCATTGAAGAATACACATCCTTTTAATCAGTGCATGGAATTTTCTCTAGGATAGACCATATGCTAGGCCAAAAAGCTAGTCTCAGCAAATTCAAAAATGTATCTTTTCTGAACACAATGGAATGAAGCTGGAAATTAACAACGCAAGAATCTCTAGGAAATATGCAAACAGATTGAGACTGAACAGCATCTCCTGAATGATCAGTGAGTCATAGAAAAAATAAAAATTAAAAATTCCTGGAAATGACAATACAACATATTAAAACTTATGGGATACAGCACAATCAGTGTTAAGAAGGAAGTTTATAATAATTAGTGCAAACATCAAGAAATTGGAAAGCCAAAAAATAAATGTAAATGCATTTCAAGGACCTAGAATAACAACAAACTACACACTCACCTTTTTTAAAAGATTTATTTCATTTATTTGAACGACAGAGTTGCAGAGATAGGTAGAAAGAAAGAAGTCTTCCATCCGCTGGTTCACTCCCCAGATAGCTGCAACAGCCAGAACTGCGCAGATCTGAAGCCAGGAGCCAGGAGCTTCTTCTGGGTCTCCCATGCAGGTGCAGGGGCCCAAGGACTTGGGCCATCTTCTACTGCTTTCCCAGGCCATACCAGAGAGCTGGATGGGAAGAGGAGCAGCTGGAACTAGAACCGGCGCCCATATGGGATGCTAGCACTTCAGGCCAGGGCTTTAACCTGTTGGGCCACAGTGCCGACCCCCACACACTTCATTTTTACTTCATCTTCACCTGTCCATGTGGTCTTAGGTTAAGTTTATGGTTTCTATAAACTTAAATCTCCAGTAGATACAGTAGTGGATTATGGGACCAGTAAAGCTAAGAACGAAAATATATGCTCATGCGCCAGCGCCGCGGCTCACTAGGCTAATCCTCTGCCTTGCGGCACCGGCACACCGGGTTCTAGTCCTGGTCGGGGCGCCGGATTCTGTCCCGGTTGCCCCTCTTCCAGGCCAGCTCTCTGCTGTGGCCCGGGAAGGCAGTGGAGGATGGCACAAGTACTTGGGCCCTGCACCCCATGGGAGACCAGGAGAAGCACCTGGCTCCTGCCATCAGATAAGCGCAGTGCGCCGGCCGCAGCGCGCCGGCCGCGGCGGCCATTGGAGGGTTAACCAACAGCAAAAAGGAAGACCTTTCTCTCTGCCTCTCTCTCACTGTCCACTCTGCCTGTCAAAAAAATAAATAAATAAAAAGAAAGAAAATATATGCTCATATACCTATCAGTTTTATACCTAAAACTGATAACTCAGAAGACAGAGCTGACTTTATTAAACCTACAATATTAACTTGTCTTATTTACCAAAGATTTACATAACTAATGTGCATTTGAAAAGCACTTGGGTTTAATTCTATATTTCTGGTACTCTTAGATATTATACATAAATACACACACACACATATATATACATATATATAGCCATATATATATATATTTGCCAATTTGTTAGAACACCTCCAACTGATTAAATTACTTCCTATCATCTAGATGAGGAATATATAATACACATTTATACATGAACACACAGACAGATGCAAACAGAGATTTTACAGTTTCATTCCAAACTGTTAGCCATATATCAGTAATACAAATCTCACTGGTTAATATCCACTATGTAAAAATGTATACTCCCTGCAGTAGAGGATGGCCCAAGTGCTTGGGCCCTGCACCCGCATGGGAGACCAGGAGGAAGCACCTGGCTCCTGGCTTTGGATCAGCGCAGTGAGCCGGCCATAGCGGCCATTTGTGGGGTGAACCAATGGAAGGAAGACCTTTCTCTTTGTCTCTCTCTCTCACTGTCTAACTCTGCCTGTCAAAAAAAAAAAAAAAAGTATACTCCCTATTGGTGGAGGGCACTTTTAACATTTTATTTTGATATAATGTGTAATGTTTCTGAGAGTGGTGACTACACTTTAGGGGAGAATGAGGAGATATTTACCAGCTGTTTAATGTCTCCACAGCCCATCAGCGGGGATCAAATATTCAGGCTATTTTCAAAAAGCTTTTTCCCACTCGAGCTTCAGGTAGTTCTTTTAGGACTCTGAGATCTTTGAGAGCCCCGTGGAAGCAGGAGATCTAAAGCTAATGTGACTATAGAAAGCTGAGGGAATGAAGTGGCAATGGTAAATTCTAATAGCGTTCACAGAGGGATACAGGAAGTATAGAGGGGACATATTAAATCATTCACAGCAACTGAAGAGAGGATTAAAGGTGGTAGTAAGAGGAAGGAGGAGAGACCCAAAGTCTTAGTGTAGCCTCTTTGGGGAAATTTTATTAAAAGTTTTATTGAGTTATTGATTGATTGAGAAGGGGGAGAGAAAGAGAGAGAGACATAGACACCATCAATCAGCCGCCTCACTCCACAGATAGCCACAGTAGCCAGGGCTGGGCCACCCTGAAGATAGAAGCATGGAAATCTATCCAGGATACCACATGGGTGGCAGGGACCATACTTACTTACTTGGGCCATTTTCCACTGCTTTCTCATGAGAGAAAAAGGAACAAATAGACAACACGCAGGCCTTACTATGGTCATAGAAAAAGATATTCCATACCATGGAACCAGGGAAGAACCCCCACTCAAGACGGACAGCCAAGAAAAGGACTTTCCATTCCAGTAGTTACCTTTTACACAAAACCCAGGACTCCCACCAAGCTGCACAGTGCACACACAGAATCATTAGAATCAAATCTGCTATGACTAGTGTTAATTTAAGTGTCTCTGGAGCAATGTGTCAGGAGTTTGACTCACCAATGTATTGCAAAAAGCCACCAGTGAGAAATGAAGAAAAGGATTGCAGTGTGCATACCCAGGGTACCAGATGAGAAATTCCAGAATCCAATTATGGACTTGATCCTCTCCAAGTCATGGCACCGTAACTGTTAATTAAATATTATTTATGACTGATGTTAAATATATTAGGGAACATTTTATTCAAAGGGGAGCTACAGAGATAGTTATCACCACTGTGTGGTCATACACTGGAGGTTACTGAAGGAAGTCAATCTGAAAATGCATGGCCAAATAAATGGAATAACCACAGATCAGGGTGAGGGCAGTATATTCCAAATAGACTTGAATGTTTTGCATTTGATATGGCAATGCAAGACTATTTCCTATTCTTCAAAAGGAACAAGACAAAAATATTGTATTTTTAAAATTTCTATTTGTTCTTATGTATAATACATTATGTTACTGTATAATGATATTTGGTATTTTAAAAAATTCCAGTCATTCAGAATGATCTATGTGTATAATGTACAATCATCACATCAGGGTAATTAGAATTTTTCATCTCCATGAGCATGACAGCAAACTTTTTGATAAAACATGTTTCAGTCAGTTTCCAACAATCAATAAAATAGAGGATTCACATAAACATGTTGGATTTGGTCAGTCTTGAAAAAAGAAAATTCAGCATTTCTGGCCAAACATTCAGGAGCACCAACACTGAAAGGGAGTTGAACATTCTCCATCATTTGGAATAGATAAGATTCTTCCCCAACTTGCCATGGTCCCCACCCTGCTTGCTGTTCTCATTTGTCTTACCTACCTAATATTGTCAACATATGAATTCCAAACCCTGATTGTTACAATGTTCTTTTATATAAAATATCAAATGTAGAAGAGCAGAGTGTATCATAAGATGAATCTTAATGTACACATTGCTCAGTTTCAACAATTATTCACAGACAACCTTGTCTCATGAATAACCTAACCAATTCAACACACTTGCATCCCTCCAGGGTTTCTGTGATGCAATTGTGGGCATTGCATCATTTTCTTAGTAAACATTTCAGTGGATCTCTCCTAAAGAACCCCATGTGTGGCTCCTAATCAGATCTCATTCTGTTATACAATATGTGTCAAAGTTTATTGCATGGTAATAGGAAATATTGAGGGGTCACCATAGCTAATATTTCAGAGGACTTCTGCCTGTTGTAAGGCAGTCTTGGATATTGTGGAAGACAGTATGGAGATTCCTCAGAAAACTGAAAATAGATCTACCATAAGACACAGCCATCCCACTCTTGGGAATTTACCCGAAGGATTGAGTTAACATTTGGGACATCATCTTCAGGCCACTGCATCCTAGATCTTAAATTACATGCCTCCAATGCTACCCTTCTGCCATACTAACTATTAATTTTTTCCATTTTCACCTTCATGATCACCTTAACACCAATTTTCTGATCTTCTTTCCTTTCCCTTCTCACACTCCAGACCCCTCTCCTTTCCTTCTGTCTATGCCTTACAATGTCTTATGGCTATCAGTGCTGAAATCTTCTCTGAATCCTTAAATTTATTTT
The DNA here is from genome assembly GCF_964237555.1 of Oryctolagus cuniculus. Lineage (NCBI taxonomy): Eukaryota > Metazoa > Chordata > Mammalia > Lagomorpha > Leporidae > Oryctolagus > Oryctolagus cuniculus. Next base: position 55,308,840 of record NC_091453.1, on the reverse strand, counting down.
CATAAGTAAATTTTGCATGACTTAATTTTTTAACTTTTATTTAATGAATATAGATTTCCAAAGTACAGCTTATGGATTACATTGGCTCCCCCCCCATGACTTCCCTCCCACCCGCAACCCTCCCCTTTCCCACTCTCTCTCCACTCCCATTCTTATCAAGATTCATTTTCAATTTTCTTTATATACAGAAGATCAGTTTAGTATACATTAAGTAAAGATTTCAACAGTTTGCACCCCCATAGAAACACAAAGTGAACAATACTGTTTGAGTACTCATTTTAGCATTAAATCTCAATGTACAGCACATTAAGGACAAAGATCCTACATGAGGAGTAAGTGCACAGTGACTCCTGTTGTTGACTTTACAAATTGACACTCCTGTTTATGGCATCAGTAATCTCCCTAGGCTCCAGTCATGAGTTTCCAAGGCTATGGAAGCCTTTTGAGTTCACCGACTCTTATCTTATTTAGACAAGGTCATAGTCAAAGTGGAAATTCTCTCCTCCCTTCAGAGAAAGGTACCTCCTTCTTTGAAAAACTGTTCTTTCCACTGGGATCTCACTCACAGAGATCTTTCATTTAGGTCCTTTTTTTTTTTTTTTTTTTTTGCCAGAGTGTCTTGGCTTTCCATGCAAAGTGGGAATAAGAGTGGGAAGAGATGTACAATTTGGGACATGCTCAAGCTGACTTGCCCCAAATGGTAGAGTTAGAAACATACCAGGGGATTCCAATTCAATCCCATCAAGGTGGCATGTACCAATGCCATCTCACTAGTCCCAGTGATCAATTTCTGTTCACAATTGATCATAATGAAAGGACTAAGAGTCAAAGGGAGCACATAAACAAGTCTAGTGCCTGCTAATACTAACCAATAGAATAAAAAAAAAAGGGAGAGCGATCCAACATGGGAAGCGAGATACACAGCAGACTCATAGAATGATGAATGTCCTAAACAGCACTCTGGCCTCAGAATCAGCCCTAAAGGCATTCGGATCTGGCTGAGAAAGCCCATGACTTAATTTTTTGTATCAACTTGACTTAGCCACTGGGTGCCCAGATATTTGGTAAGTTTTCATAGTGGTTTTTGTGGGTATTTCTGCATGAGGTTAACATCTGAACAGGTAAAGTACAGATTTTCCTTCCTTGAGTGTACCTTCTCCAGTCATTTAAAGGCCTAAACAGAACTAAAGTGCTGACCCTCTTCTCAGCCAGAGGAAACTTTCACTACTACCTGACTGCTTTATAGCTGGAATATTAGTTTTGCTAAGAATTTTATCTACAACACTAGCATTGACTCTCCTGGGTGTCCAGCTTGCCAAGTGCAAGTCATGATACTTTTCAGCTACCAGAAGCAAGTCAAGGGAATCAATAACTTTATAATATATCTGTATAAAAATAAACATCTAAATATGATAGATGATAGGTAGGTAGTTTCCTAGATATTTCTGCATTCTATAGGTTTTACTAGTCTGAAGAACTCTGACTAGTATGCCTGCTCAGCCAGCACATATATTTGTGTACCTGTATACAGTTCAGGTGTCAGGCATTGTGGTTAAGGAAAAAAGAGTAAAACAAGATTCTATCCTGGAGGAACTGAACACAAAGCTACCTCAAATAATAAACAAAAACAAAACAATGAACAAATCAAAGCAACAGAAAGATAAATGCTTCCAGAGACAAAAGAGGAGGGAAATTTAATTTGGGGGTGAGGTGTAATTAGTCAATATGGCCAAGTGAAATTATTTCAATAATAAAATTGTAAAAATTGACTTATGTCTGAGTGTACACATTTGCATATAAGGTGGCCCATAAGTCTTTAGACCTGTTATTGCTAACCAATTCTTGTATAAATGAATTTTATTCTCTATTATTCCTAGAATTGGCACATGAAAATCTCTGAGCTCCTTTTTCAGATACTTGGCTTTGAATACCAATACACTGTCAGCATTGGCCATTTGCAGTGTTCATTCTCTGCATGTACCAGGCACAGTATGAGACACTCCATATGCAGTGACTCCTTAACTACTCACAGCAAAAGTGTAGGGTAGATTTTTCCCTACCTCACTTTTGTGGTGGGTCTCTGTTATGGTGTATCCATGGAATGTGGGGCAAGATCCTTAGCCCTTGTTGGCTTCAGTTTCCAATCATGGGCAATGAAAAAATGTAGTTATGAACATAAATATGTTAATATTTGTAATGTACTTAGATCAATGCCTGGCACATAATAAGAACTGTACATCAGGTAGGGTACATATGTAGAAGGAAATATTTCTTCCCAGGCATTTCTAGGGGTTTATCTTCAAAGATAAAAAAACATGTTAGTGAACTGAGGGCCACAGTTCTAAAAGGTTCCTAGACTGAAAATCAACAAAGAAACAACAGAGCTGGTCTGCACTGTGGAGAATAAGATTTGTGCCAAAGAACTCTTAGTGAAGATATTTTCTTCTTAGAACAGTGTGTGACTGCAGGAACTGGTTAAGGAAAGTTTATGACCTACAAATAAAAAGAGCATTGAGCCCTTCTGGAAATGTTGGCTTCACAAGGACATGCAGCTGCTTTCCCAGACATGCTTATGTAATCTGTCTTGCTAAACATGTTTCAGAGAAACCTTAGAGTTATATGAACATGCACCTGAGCTGTAAAAAAAAAGGCTGTTGTAATCCTTATCAATAAAGGAAACCACTGGGTTGGCTAGCGGCACTTTTTGGAGGAGGAGTTCCCATGTCCTGTCTCTCCTTTCACTCATACACCCCAACACTACACTATGCACCAAACGGACCTAATTGATATCTACAAAATATTTCATCCCACAGTTGAAGAATACACATTATTTTCATCAGTGCATGGAACTTTCTCTAGGATAGACCATATGCCAGAAAATAAAGCAAGTTCCAGCATATTTGAAAAAATTAGAATTATACCATGAATGTGTTCTTATCAAAATAGAGTGCATCTGGAAATTAACAAATTTAGAAACGCTAGGACATAAGCAAACACATTGAGACTGAACAGTACCTGCCTAAATATGAATCACAGAAGAAATAAAAAGGGAAATAAAAAAATCCTGGGAATGAAGATGACAACACAATATATCAAAACTTATGAGATGCAGCAAAAGCAGTATTAACAGGAAAGTTTATAGCAATTAGTGTCTACATCAAAAAATTGGAAAGGCATCAAATACATGATCTAACACATTAATGTAATCATTTTCCTGAGTGTGTGTGTGTGTGTGTGTGTGTATAACTTGATACTTTAACTATCTTAAGATTATCTCCCTGGGGCCAGCGCTGTGGCCAAGCGGGTTAAAGCCCTGGCTGAAGCACCGGCATCCCATATGAGCACCGGTTCTAGTCCCAGCTGTTCCTCTTCTGATCCAGCTCTCTTTCATGGCATGTGAAAGCAGTAGAAGATGGCCCAAGTCCTTGGGACCCTGCACCCACGTGGCAGACCTGCAAGAAGCTCCTGGCTTCTGGCTTTGGATCAGCACAGCTCCAGCCATTGCAGCCACCTGAGGAGAAAACCAGCAGATGGAAGACCTCTCTCTCTCTGTGTGTCTCTACCTTGATCTTTAACTCTTTCAAATAAATAAAATAAATCTTTTTTAAAAAAAGATTATCTCCTTGTGTTTAACTATTGTCAGTTTGACTGCAATTTGCCTTGGAGAAGATATTTAGAGTCTACTTGGAGTCCTTTGAGTTTCTTGTATCTGGTTGTCCATGTCTCTTTCAAGACCAGGGAAACGTTCAACAATTTATTTGTCAGATCTCAAGGACTTTTCCCTGCTTCTTATTCAGGAATGTGAATATAATACTCATAAGATATGAATAGTTACCTAATATGAATAGTTGGTTATTTAATGCTATCACATATTTCATATAGATTTCTGTAATACTTTTTTTGGTATGTGTTATTTCAAAAGTCTTATCCTCTAGCTCAGAAATTCTTTGTCTACTTGTCTATTCTACTGTTAAAGCTGTCAGTTGTATTTTTTATTTCACTGATTGAAGATTGCATCTCTAAAACTTCTGTTTGGTTCTTCTTACTGATTTATTTATCAGAGCAATATTTTCATTCATGTCATTCATTGATTCACTCATTTCTTTAATCTTGCCTCACATTGAGTTTCTTTAAAATCATTATTTTGAGTTCTCTGTTATTTCATATATTTTGGTCAGTTCAGGATCAAATTCTGGGCAACTATTGTGTTATTTGGGAGGAGTCATGCTACCTTGCTTCTTCATGTCTACTGTGTCCCTACATTAACATCTGTGCATGTAGTATAACGTTCTCTTCTTTATGGAATAGGTTTTATTGGAAAGGTGTTTTATGTTTTAGATGGACTGTATGGTATCACTTGGCTTGTTGCTTTGTCTTTGGTTCTAGGAGAGTACAGAAGTGTAATGTCAGTGATTTCTTTCGCTCTAGTCAATGTTATTTGTGTCTATAAGAGACAGAGTGGCCTATTCTGCTGCAATTCAGTGGGACAATAGTGTGGCTCAGAGATTAACATGGGTTTCCCAGGGTGTACATCTTTAGTCCACAGAGCGTTCATTTTTCTTTTTTTTAAAAAGATTTATTTTTATTTATTTGAAAAACAGAGTTATAGAGAGAGGCAAAGCCAGAGAGAGAGAGAGGTCTTCCATCCACTGCTTCACTCCCCAACTGGCTGCACAGCCAGAGCTGCGCTGATCTGAACCCAGGAGCCAGGAGCCAGGAGCTTCTTCTGGGTCTCCCACGTGGGTGCAGGGGCCTAAGGATTTGGGCCGTCTTATACTGCTTTCCCAGGCCATAGCAGAGAGATAGACTGGAAGTGGAGAAGCCAGGAACCGGCACCCATATGGGATGCCTGCACTGCAGGCCTGGGCTTTAACCCACTGTGCCATAGCACCAGCCACAGAGAGTTCTGTCAGTCACCCTGGAGACTGTGATATCTAAGTCCTTGTTCATGGTGCAAAGGGAGACAATTTTGGCTGTCCTCTTGTCCCATTGGCAAATCTGAGTGATGCTAGTGCTAGCGCCACCAATTGCTGTGGCTCTACGACTGTGTGGGGTGGATAGGCCCTTCCTCGATTCCTACTAGAAGAATGCAAGTGATGCTTTGGCTTGTAACACCAACATCCCTATTGCTGGTACTGGGGGATGTGAAATGAACCTTGTTCATGTCCCACAGGCTTACTTCAGGCTATACAGACTATTTTGCTCAGGAGGCATGAGTGGAATGCAAGTATGTTCTTCCCTAGGTCCACTGGGTAGATTTCAGTGGGATTGAGGAAATTTCAGTTGTTACGGTTCCGATGTTTAGGGTACAGTGAGGTCATTACCCAGATCTCCCAGGGTGCTAATGGGATTTTATGAGCTGTGGATGGTGCTAGCACCCAGAAGCTACAGGAGAAACCCTCATGGATCACATATAGTGAGTGAGCACACCTACAGGCTAAAGCCCCCAAACTCCCTCAGTTTCAAGATGTAGGGGATTTGTTCTCTGCCCTTCAGTTTGCTCTGAATCTGGATCTGTTTGCTTCTGGTAGCAGCATCACCGAGATCTTCTGTGCAACATTTCACAGCCAAGTCTGGCATTGTGCTGAGGTGTGGGAGGGGAGAGAGACAATGTGGTTTCCCTTCTCAGAGCCAAGCTGTTGTTCAGACTGCAGTCAGCTCTCTAGGCTGTAGTAAAAGTGGGTGGCTTTGGAATTCTCTCGTAGCTAAAGCTGTGACTGGCAAGGCACATGGCAACTTCTTCCTACTTTAACTTAAGAAGATGGCAACTCCCAGTGGTCAGCTGGCTGTGCTGTGGAGCCAGCTGTATTCCCTCCTGGCTCTTCCATGGAGGCTTGGAGTATTTGTTGTTTTGTCACTTCTCCGCTAAAAATTCCCCTTAGATCACTGGAAACATGGTCCTTCCTTTGTCCTTATGGAATTCAAAGGCAGCTGAAGTCACTATAACTACATCTTATTCAGTCACCTTGGATGCACGTCCAAACTCCACTTTCATGCTTACTGTTGCTATTAGGAATGTTGTCTCTGACACAAAAGCAGTTGCTCTTGGGCTGTCCCTAATGCAGGACACCTCCGCATTTGGGGTTGGGTAACAAACACCCTTTGCCTGCTATATCCAGGACTAATGGATCAGACTGGATGAGAACATACCATGAGCAGCGTTGGTAGAAATCTAAAATGACTTCAATCGCTCAACTCAGAAGAAATAAGCAATATAGTCATTTCTTCTCACACCCTTGATGTAGACAATCTCCCTTTGTCAATTATAGCAGGAATTTAAATGCTGGTCTTTTAGTTGTAATATATCCTAGTGTTAGACAACTGACAGAAAAAGTAAGATTTAATATAAACATAGTCAGCCCTTTATACACATGTGTGCCATACCTGGAAAGTCAATGAACTGAAGTCTGAAAATACTGCCTTAAATATCTGTTACTGTGGGCAGTCGTTTGGCATGATGAGTAAGATGCTATGGTGAGATCTGCATCCCATATCAGAGTGCTACAGGTTTTGAGACCTGGCTCCACTCCCATTTTCATCTTCCTGATATTGTGCACTATGGGGTGAAGCAGGTGAAATTTCAAGTGGTTGCATCCCTACAACCTATATGGGAGAACTTGATGGAGTTCTGGGGTTCTGGATTCAGACAGGCTCAGCACCAGCTGCCGGATGTTGAGGGACTTTAGAGAATGAGCTGGCAGGTGAAAACTCTCTCTCTCTCCCTCCCACTTACCACTCTTGCCTTATATACACACACACATACACATACACACATACATATATGTGTGTGTATATATATACATATATAAAGTATGCAGACTGAGGCAGTTTCTTTTTAAAAAAAATATTATTTTATTTGAGAGGTGGAGTTACAGAGAAGGAGAAACAGAGAGAAAGGTCTTCCATCTGCTTGTTCACTCCCCAAATGGCTACAATGGCTGGAGCCAGGCCAAACCACAGCCAGGATCCAGGAACTTCTTCCAGGTCTCCCAAGTGGATGTAGAGGCTCAAGCACTTGGGCCATCTTCCAAATGCTTTCCCAGTACATAAGCAGAAAGCTGGATTGGAAAAAGAGCAGCAGAGACATAAACCGGTGCCCATATGGGATGCCGGTGCCACAGGCGGAGGATTAGCCTACTATGCTACAGCGCCAGCCCAGACAGAGGTGTTTTCAAACATATATTAATTTATATTTAGTTTGATGGACTGGTGGGCTGATTTGAACATCAGAGTCAGAGAAGACAATAGGAACTTATGCAGTCCCACATTTGTGACATGGGCCTGAGTCTTTCCACTGTCATCTGCATGTGAATCTGAAACATATAAGATTTATGGAAATAAATGTGGACCACCCTAATGAGAGCAAGAATGAGCTATTGATTCAGAAATTTCTGTAGAAAGGAATTCAGCCATAATAAGTTGCATTTGATAGAGAAGCAAGGATAGCCAGAGTGTCATCTTTTACTGGGGCAAAAAGGGAAGGTTTAGGATATGCCCTGGCTGTAAATTGTTGTTGTGGTGACGATAAGGGCAGCATAACTAGAAGTATCTTATACGATTGGTAAAGGACGAGATTTGGCTTTTTCAGTTGGTCCTAATTGGAAGTAGAGGTGAAAATTAGGGAAGCTATCAGTTATTGGGTCAGTCCTGAATATTTGGGGCCAACAAAGTCATGCTGAGTTCCTCTCTAAGCTCTAATACTAAGTGTGTAAATTTGAGCAAGCCATGGAATTCATTGTTTTGTCACCTCGAAAATTATGAGAGCAATATTGTATCATATGCACACAAACCTGTCCAAGGACTAAAGTGAGAACAGTCAAGGAATCCTTCCCTGCACTACGAATATCCTATTCGTAATTAAGACTCTCCAGTCCTCTTTCTCAGAATGGCATTCCACATTTCTTCTTTCTCCTCATTGCAAGAAAAAGGCAGCAAAATTAAGAGAATAACATGGGCCGGCGCCTCAGCTCACTAGGCTAATCATCCGCCTGTGGCACCGGCACCCCGGGTTCTAGTCCCGGTTGGGACGCCGGATTCTGTCCTGGTTACTCCTGTTCCAGTCCAGCTCTCTGCTGTGGCCCGGGAGGGCAGTGGAGGATGGCCCAAGTGCTTGGGCCCTGCACCCACGTGGGAGACCAGGAGGAAGCACCTGGCTCCTGGCTTCAGATCAGCACAGCGCGCCGGCCTTAGCGGCCATTTGTTGGGTGAACCAATGGAAGGAAGACCTTTCTCTCTGTCTCACTGTCTAACTCTGCCTGTCAAAAAAATAAATAAATAAAATAACATGGAAAGAAAGTTGCTTTGTTTGTATAAAATGAGCCAATGGTATATCTGATAATAGTAAGCAAAAATTATTCACACTTTTTGGCTGTGCTAATGCTACTGTGTTTGCATTAAAAAAAAAAGTGGCCTGTATGTTAGATAATACTTTGAAATATGTGGTTGAAGAAGTGTGGTGATGATCTGAGTATGCTTAAAAGTAATCCATGAATGGAGGCAGGTTCTTTGAAGAATGGGTGGCAGTATTGATGAAAAACATTTGGCTATGGATGCTGACTATTAATACTTGATGAGGGGCCAGAGCTGTAGTGTAGCTGGTAAAGCCACCACCTGCAGGGCCAACATACCATATGGGCACCAGTTCAAGTCCCAGCTGATCCACTACTGGCATGGGAGATCTGGAAGAAGCTCCTGGCTCCTGGCTTCAGATCAACACAGCTCCAGCCACTGTGGCTATCTGGGGAATGAACCAGTGGATGGAAGATCTCTCTCTCTCTTTCTGCCTCTCTGAAACTTTGCCTTTCAAATAATAAAAATAAATGTTTTTTTTTTTTTAAAAAAGGAAATTGATGATTGGCAAATGAGGGTTCATCTTAGGAAATTGCTTTTGTGTAATTTTTATATCCCTTATAATATTTTTAAAAATGATCAGCATTACAAACCCAAATGAGGGAAGCAAGCAGGATGGAAAATGTGGGGGACTGGGAAGGAATGGGTCTGCTCCAAAATGAATGACCATTACTCATATTTAGGGGAGGGTTATTCTCCAGGATTTAGTATGTATCAAAACTACAAACATTGACCCAAAGCTTTGTATTCCTTAAGTATCAGAAATCAACTCAAATATGACTTGTCCACAGAGTGTTGGCAATCTAAAACAGTTCAGTGGAATATATTCAGCCCACAGCTTCCAATTTGCAACTTCTTTTTGGAAAGCTAATTTTGGACAACTTTCAAAAGTCTGCAGCAGCAAAAGTCAGTGGAAGGCTTCATGGCTGACAACACTAGAATGCCATCGTTCTGCCCTGGTTTTCTTCCTTGTAAATCATGATCTAATATATGCTTTGTTCACTGACACTCCACTCCATCCCAGGTGTTTTAGATTATAACCTTCACTCTCATTTTCTAATTATCTTGACAACTGAGGACCAAGACTTCAGGAGCATCTAAGACATGAAGCCTCAAGATAACAATAGGATCCATCTTTAGGCCCCATTTAACATGGCACCTCCCAGCTCATCTCTACGGCAAGTAAGCATTTTGGAAGAGCCTGAAACATCTCAATACGTAAGGTAACATCTAGGAAGGGCACGACACACAAGAGACAGAAAAGAGGACTTTGGGAAAATACTGTATCATATGATCAAGAAACATCTCCTTTGGTTTTTTTCTTATGTAAAACTGAAGCAAATTTTAAACACAATAATTCGTATTTTTTAAACCTACATGTGGCATGAGTTCAATCTTATTGTTTCTGAATCCACTCACCCACCATTTTTCTTTTTTTTTTTTTTTTAAAAAAAGATTTATTTATTTGAAAGACAGAGTTAGAGAGGTAGAGACAGAGAGAGGTCTTTCATCCACTGGTTCACTCCCTAGATGGCCACAACGGCTGGAGCTGCGCCGATCCAAAGCCAAGAGCTAGGAGCTTCTTCCAGGTTTCCCACATTGGTGCAGGGGCCCAAGGACCTGGGCCATCTTCTACTGCTTTCCCAGGCCATAGCAGAGACCTGGACCCGAAGAGGAGCATCATCTTTGTGTGTGATGTCTGTGAGAAGATGCACCATTGCTAAGACTGATTATTTCTTTTGCATGAGAAGTCTATAGATTTGTTTTTTTTCTTCTGCATGAGAAGTCTGTAGTTTTACTTTTTATTGCTTTGGACCTTTATTACTTCCTTAAGTTTTTGAATTGAATTGTGGAATTTTTGAAATGAATTGTGCAGTTCTTTTTTCACTGAATTGTAGAATCTTCAAAAACTTTATGGAATATGGAATTAATAAATTTATTTACATTTTCCATGAATTTTCAAAGACCACATTACCTAACATAATAATGTTTCAAATTTAAATTGTAAGAAAGCACTTTGTACCCAGTTGATTTTTAAAAATATGAAATAGCATTGCATGACATTAGAAACTAGGTGAACCACAGTTATTTTCCAACTTCAATACATTTCTTAGTTTTTCCCAAATACCACATGGAACAGAACCAAAACTTGATTTGTATTTTATTCTGACATTCAAAGTTGCTAAATCTTGCTGCTGTAAAATAGTAATTTGTGTAGGAAATAATTTGAATGCTTTGTCCCTTTTCTTCCTATCCCACTTAGATATTTTTCTTTTAATTCAAAGGGTTCCAGAGGAAAATATACTTTGAACAGTTCCTATATTACATACCAATGTATATTGCAGTCACATGCATATTAGACACCTCCCCCATTCCACATTATATGTAATTTACACAGACAGCACTTGAAGTTGAAGACTTGACTGTGCGATTGATACATTTGCTCAGTGAAATGTACCCTGTAGCCCATCATTTCCTTCCCCATATTTGCAGTCCTAGGCTGGAAACAAAAGTGGCTTCCGAATCATTAGATTTCAGAAGCTCCTATAGAACTAGAAGGGACAGAAAATTTGTTCTCCACAGGTTTACAGGGTAACTCATGTTCCTACCAATAGTCGGAGGGGGGCACAGAGACAGGTTTTGTTGATGTACTAGAAACTGTTTCTAAGGATCCTCAGCTCTGCGAAGTGTTATAGGGGCGGGCCTTGAGAGCCAAAGGCCATGCAGATCTTCCTGTATTCCTGAAGGTGAAGTAGTTCTGGTATCCCAATCTATGGCTGCCCGAGGGTCAGTTTGGGCACCAGGGATGAGCATGGTCAGTTGTCTAAGGTTACCAAGCTCAGGAAACCCATCAGCTCCTCATGAATGGCAGCTTCTATTCATCTTTTCCCTTTGACCTGGAAACCAGAATGGCCAGGATCATCAGTCATGGGCAGGGAGGATTGGAGGCTCAGCTCAGAAACCTGAAAACAGCCCTTCCCCTCTTGTTTGGGATCTTCTTCACTAGAGTTGAAATGTGTGTCCCTGGCACCCTCTTTACTTCTGCTTCCTTATCTGCCTGTTGCAAGGACTCATCACATCCCTAGAACGACAAGCTGTAGTGTGGCTTCTTGGGCATGGAAAAGCAGGTGAGCCTTTAGTGGACAAGAGCAAGATGTGCCCACATTACTTTGTACAAGCATCCTTGCCTTTAGAATAGTCATTTTGTCTTCTTTGCTTCTGATCATCTAGTGTTCCCTTCACCCTACCTACTTTGTGCCCATTGTCATCGCTTTCCTTTATGCCCCTTCCTGCCCTAGAATTCTCACTTGTTTGGGGTTCTCTTCATATGATGCCCTAGTATTCCTCCACACCTTTTCATCTCCAGGCTCCACACAGACATGGCTAAGCACTTCAGACATCAGAGAATTGTAGCATTTGCATGCTCTGGTGAAGATTACTTTTTTGAAGATTTATTTATTTTGAAAGTCAGAGTTACACAGAGAGAGGCCATAGCAGAGAGCTGGATCGGAAGTGGAGCAGCCAGGTCTTGAACTGGCGCCCATATAGGATGCCGGCACTGCGGGCCAGGGCATTAACCTGCTGCACCACAGTGCCTGTCCCTGGTGAAATTTTTAAAAATTCACCTCTAGAGGGCCAATGTTGTAGTGCAGCGGGTTAACCAGCTGCCTGAATATATGAGCAAAGATTTGAGTCCTGGCTTCTTAACTTTCTATCCATTTCCTTGCTGACGTGCCTAGGAAGGCAGTCAAGGATGGCCCCAGTCATGGACAACTGCCACCCACATGGGAATCCAGATGGAATTTCTGCCAGGGCTCTCACTCCTGCCATTGTGGTCATCTGGAGAGTGAGTGAGCCGGGAGATGGAACAAGAACATCTCCCTCTCCCTTCCCCCCACTCCCACAAGTATGACTTTCAAAACAAAAATTATTTTTTATTGAACATTTCTCATCTGATCATAAATAACACCCCTGAAGCAAGTGTATGCAAAAAACAAACAGGCAAGAAAAGCAGTGCACTAAATAGGGAATGGATCAATCAGTATGCTCTCCCTATATAAGCTCCCTTTTCCAAAACCTCAATGGAACCCCGCCTGGTGTCCCCTCATGTTTGGCAGTATTTGCTCCTCAATAAAACCTTACTTTCACTTTTTCTTTCTCATTGTCCACCTTGAGACAAAGACCCAACTTGAACTCCTGCAAAACTCTGATCATGTAATTCTTTTTTTTTTTTTTTTTTTTTTTTTGACAGGCAGAGCCAGATAGTGAGAGAGACAGAGAGAAAGGTCTTCCCTCCATTGGTTCACCCCCCAAACAGCCACTATGGCCTGCGCAATGTGCTGATCCGAAGCCAGGAGCCAGGCACCTCCCCACCTCCCATGCGGGTGCAGGGCCCAAGCACCCGGGTCATCCTCCACTGCCTTCCTAGGCCACAACAGAGAGCTGGACTGGAAGAGGAGCAGCCGGGACTAGAACTTGGAGTACCGGTGCCGCAGGCAGAGGACCAGCCAATGAGCCGCAGCGCTGGCCTGTTCATGTAATTCTTAATACTTGTGATTACCAATAAAAGTTTCCTAGAATATGCTAAGAAAGGAAACAATCAGAGTTGTGATAACTTGTGGAAATTGCTGAGGGCTACACAAAACAGAATCAGGTAATGTTTAAGGACATAAGGGCTCTACCCTAAGAATGATCACATCATTTATGAAAGGCCCATATAATGCAAACTATCACAATGGCTGAAGATAGCAACAGATGCATTTAAGGGAAGTCACACGCAGTCTATAACTCAGTTGTGGAATGGCATTTAATGGCAAACACATTTGAATCTGCAATTTCTAGAGGAATATACTTCCTCATGGGAAACTTTTTCATGTTTACTAAGACACCCAAATATATTTGGCTCCTCTAACATACAGAAACAAATGTCAAATAGAAAATATAAACTTAGATTCAGTAATCATTGTTTTAGTGGTTTACCTGACCTTGAAATGATCCAGATTTTATTCTAGGCAGAAATGACAATAAGAAAGTGAGCCATCATTTTCAGTAACTTCCTAATTATTTTACAGCATGTGGACATTAGAAAGCTATTTTTATTAAAACTATATTATATTTACCAAAGATTTATAAACCTGCATTTGCAATAACTTGGTTTCCTTTATTTCTAGGAGTTTTAGGAATCATATATATACATATACACACACATATATATATACATAAATACTCTCATTTACATCTAAGCCAATTTGACTATAAAATCCTCCAACTAAGCCGGCGCCGCGGCTCACTAGGCTAATCCTCCGCCTTGCGGCGCCGGCACACAGGGTTCTAGTCCCGATCGGGGCGCTGGATTCTGTCCCGCTTGCCCCTCTTCCAGGCCAGTTCTCCGCTGTGGCCAGGGAGTGCAGTGGAGGATGGTCCAAGTACTTGGGCCCTGCACCCCATGGGAGACCAGGATAAGTACCTGGCTCCTGCCATCGGATCAGCGCGGTGCGCCGGCTGTAGCGCGCCAGCCATTGAAGGGTGAACCAACGGCAAAAGAAGACCTTTCCCTCTGTCTCTCACTGTCCACTCTGCCTGTCAAAAAAAAAAAAAAAATCCTCCAACTGATTTTATAAATTTCTTACTTCTATCATCCAGACATGGAAAAGCACATGCATATAAAACATACATTCATACATGACCATAGACAGACACAGAGATCTCACAGATTTCATTGTAAACATTCACCATATATCAGTAACACAAAGATCACTGGACAATATCCACTACAGATAAATTTATAATCAATATTGGAGAACAAGTCTAAGATTTTTTTTTTTAGTATAACACATACACTTGTGAATACAGAGGACTACATGTCAGAAGAGAGATGCATGAGACATGTGTCAGCTGTCTGAATGTGTTCAAAGTCCATCAGGGGGAATCAAATATACATAGTCTATTTTCAAAAATCTTTTTTCCACTAGAAAAAAAAGGTAGTTCTTCAGGTGACTCTGAATACCTGGACAGCCCATTGGAGGCAGGGACCTAAAGTTAAGGGAGAAACCTAGCAGTGTGTGCCCAGGGATGCACTGCCCTTCACAGCCTGATATCCGTTCACCTGAGGCATAATGTTTGTTCAGCCTCTGTCAGGAACCTGCTTACTACTAAGAACTTAGAACAACCACATACACAAGAAAGACAAATCAGCTCAGGGGTTGTCTTATTCTTTACTGTCAGGATTCTGGTCCCAGCCACAGGTGACATCTTAGACACTGATGCTCATAACTTTGATATGAAAACTGGGAAGGTAAGGGTGAAAGAGCAATATACATACAGGAGCAGGACTTATAACGAGGATAAGAAGGACAGAAGACTGGTAGACTATAATGATTAGCCTATAAATGCTTTCACCAGACAATGCTTTTTCCAGACAATGAAAATTACTTCAAACTGGTTCTTACTGAAGATGGTAAATTGTAAGTTTCAGCATGTGTGTTTCCTACAAACCTTGTATAGACAGCCAGTACACTTTTTCCTTTCATTGTATAAAATTTTAGAGTGGCACATAATTCAACACATCTACATTATGCAAGTAAGAATGTTTAAACATGACAGCTCATTTTTTGACGAAAGATATTTCAGTTAGTTTTCCTATGATTAAATAACTACAGAATTCATATAAACATTACGATTTTGGTCAATCTTGAAAAAATGAAAAATTGGCAATTTCTGGCCCAACATCCCCAGCCACCAACACTAACATGGAGCTGCATGTGTCCTGTCCTTTCCCTTTTTTCCCTTTCTGAAAAGAGTCTTCCACAATTGGCGACAGTCCCCACCTCTCAATTTTCTTACCTACCTGGCCATGTCAGAATTTGAATTTGCAATCTTGATCTAGAACTTCTAATTTTATAACATGTCTATCATGGAAAGGTACAGAGCATCCTAAGATGAATCTCATACCCTTTACCCAGGTTTAAAGACTGTTCATAGATGACATTGGCTCACAAAACCCTATCCAATACTCCAACACACATGCATCACCCCAGGATTTCTGTGATGCCAATATAGATATAGATAGTGCATCATTTCCTTAGTAAACATTTCAGTGAGTCTCTCCTGAAGAATCCTGGTTAGACTCCTAGTTAGATCTCATTCTATTATACCATATGTGCCATAGTTTATGGTAATGTCAATAGGACATATGATAGGACAACAATAGTTAACATATCGGAAGGCTTATGCTTGATATGAAGCACTGTGCTGGATATTTAGGTAGGTTATATCATTTACTCTTCTCATCAGTGCTCTTACACACATAATACTTTTATTCCTAGCATACAGTCTTCTCATACAAGTTCTTCCAAATATATTCTTGAATATGTATATATTTCTATATATTTATAGAAATACAAGCATGATATATTACTTACATTACATAATAAGTAACATTAACATATTACCTGTACATTGTCCAAATAAATTCAATTATACACAGAAGTTTAAAATGTAGTTTGGTTCAGTTTCCTTTGATAATTTTGAAACTATTTACACTGTTCATGAGAAATTTCCATGAGCTGCAGTTTCCTTTTTCCATCAGAACTTCCAGCACAAAGGAGTCCAATTCCTGAAGCAGGGTCCAGAATAAGTGCCTTGCCAAACACAGTGACCTCTGTTACATAGTGACCCCTGTTTCAGTCATGCTGGTGCAACTTGCACTCTTTTCTGAGGGAAGAAAGCCAAAGATGTTCAGTATATGATGATGTGAATGAAATGAAATATACAATGTTCATTGCATGCTTCTGTTTAAATACATGTCTCCTAACACCTTTCTCCCAGGCCCTATTGTGCTGTGTCCAAATGGAAGCTATCTTTAAGGTTGGTGTTTTACCTCCACATGAAATTTCAGGAGGCACCAATATCCTCGGCATTCAGTAATATTCATAGAATTATTTTGAAAATAAAGGTTAATATAAAGAAATCATCCAAAATTGAAATAAAACATAAATGTGACCCTCCACTTGCACTATCGTGCCTTATTCTGCTCAACCTGATCAGGGCCCTGGTTCCAGTCAAACTCTGCTAACACAAACATAGGAGATAGAGAGTTAAAGCTTCTCCTCTTGACTCATCTAAACATGGCATGGAAATATTTACCTCAGTGCCCAGGAGCATTCCCACTGCCCAAGAACATACAGGTCCAAACTGCCTTGAACTCCTAGGTGGCCTTTGCTTCAGGAAGGCCAGGCAGGGGTTCCCAGAGAGAGGAGGCCTGCACCCAATGTGGCTCCCCGGAAAGTGTGTGCCTCCTGTATCTGCTGCTTACTGCATTAAGGCACCTGGGGAAGAAATGCACTGCAGCTTCTGCATTTGCAGGTGGTTAACTAGGTGAGGTAGAGGCTGCTGCTGTCCCGCTGCCACACTCCTGGAAAACCTCTTTGTCTTGGTAGAGCAGCTGCAGTTCTGAGGTAACAAAGACCACTATTTTGACCATTCCATCTCCTCTCAATACAATCACTAAGACCATGGGAGGAATTACATCTGAAAAGGAAGAAAGGCAGAAGCAGAGAGATCAGAACATTTGAGACCTATGAACATGGGTTCCAGGAGGTAAGGGTACCTTAAACCCACAGAAAGAGAGACAACACTCAGCTGTCTCAGGAAAATGTGGTTCCTTAAAGTCCAACCTAACACTAGTAACTGTCTAACATTGGCTATGAAGTCCCTCCTGGTCTCCATTATTGCCCACGGTGGAGTAGTAGTGTCATCATGGTCTCATCAGGGCAGAGGGTCATGCCCTATGTATTGACCATCATTCCTTGAGCTTATGTCACCACTGGGCTATGACCTGCACTGAAACAGAGTCAGGACAGAGGTGTAGTCAGCCTGCTGGGTCTGATCTCCTTATGGTGCCTGGACCACTGGACCATAAGTCAGTATGCTGGCTTCACATTCAAAACCTAATTATTACCACTTAGAGGCTGGTTGTTGGCATTCTCTTTATGTCTCCTCTCACAGGGTAGGACTTCAGGTGCATGTAAATACACAGGTGTTGAGGGAAACTATGGAAAGTGATTGTAAGAAGGGTGAACCCAGGGTGCAGGGGACTTGTGCTCAATAGGGGCAGTATCTTGCAGCACAGTTAACTATACTCATCCTGGGGGAGTCTTGCCCTAAAAATGGACTTTGCTCAATCTTTGCTAATTTGGGTGTGGGTATGGGTGGGGAAAGGACACCTCATGCAATACCTTGGAAAAGAGTTTGAAGATGTCTTTTAACCAAGCTCTGAATATCCAGGAGGCAATAATCTAGTACAACCTAGTAAATAAGCTGAAATGATGGTATGGTATATATACACTATGGAATACTACTTAGCAGTTAAAAATGAAATCCTGTCTTTTGCAACAAAATTGATGCAACTGGAAACCATTATACTTAGTGAAAGTAAACTGATAACAGATATTTGTAAAAATTAGAAGTGAGAATAGGAGAGAGAGGAAGAAGGGTAGTAGAGTGGGCAGGAGGGAGGATAGAGTGGGAAGAATCACTATCTTTCTAAATCTGTATATATGAAATGTATGGAATGTGTATACTTTAAATAAAATTTTTTAAAAAATAACCTATTCAAATAGTGGGCCATTCTCTGCAGGACCAAGCTGCTCTGTATAAGATTGAATGAATATCAGAAACAACAATTTACCAAAACTACATTGTTGTTTCGTGTTTGTTAAATAGAGATGACTGAGATTTGCTTAAGATAAAAGGGAATAGACTATGGGTTCTGGAGATCAGCTGTGAAAGCTTCTGAACCTACAGACACTGCTCTACTCTATTCCTGCCTACCATTTCTCCCCAGTTGGGGTTTGGGAGCCCAGGAAAATTTCCCCTACCCCAAACTGCAGAAGTAAAACTGGGATGGGGCATCTAGCTGATACCTTTGGATATCCTGGTTCCTAGACATAGTAAAAGGTGTTTCTGCAAGGCTGCAGAGCTGGATGGAGGAATTATCACTGTGGCAAAGGAAGTGGAGTATTCTTATAAACCAAGGAGATCTCTTTTCTCTGGCTCCATGGAAATGGCCTTGTGGAATAGCCCAAAAGTGTGGTTACTTTGGACACTATCTGGTACATTAAAACCTTCTCTATGCCTGCTGTGCATCATCAGATGGCATGTGTCAATGTAAATAAGCCCACAGAGGAACTGATTCCTCAGACTTTCTTGTTCTGCTTGTGGATCCCCACCTCCTCATACTCCATCTGCACCGCCACCCTCCATGCTGGATAGGACACAACTTCCCTTATCAGCCTGAAATTTCAAATGCATGAAAGCAGGGATGAGAAGCCCCAAAATATATTTCAAACAGCAGATGTACTAATACACAGTACAATCAGCTTTTTTTTGGTGCATGTATATATACCTAAAATATAGTAATTACTTAAAATGAATGCATTTCCAGAGATTCTGTGGAACTAAGAGGAAAATCTCAGTGGAATGGGATGAAAAGGAACAAGGTATTCAAACAACTCCAAACAGTTGTAAATTTGCAGCTGCATGCTGAATTTGATCTATTTTAGATAGCCAGATCACATTTTATTTAAACTTGTGAGGGACCAGTGCTGTGACACAGCAGGTTAAAGCCCCTGCCTATAGTGCTGGCATCCCATATGGGTATCAGTTTGAATCCTGGCTGCTCCACTTCCAATCCAGCTCCCTGCTAATACACCTGGGAAAGCAGCAGAGGATGGCCTAATTCCTTGGGCCCCTTCACCCATCATGAGAGACCTGGAAGAAGCTCCTAGCTCCTGGCTTTGGATCGGCCCAGCTCCAGCCATTGTAGCCATTAGGGGAGTGAACCAGCGAATGGAAGACCTCTCTCTCTCTACCTCTTTCTATAACTATGTCTTTCAAATAAATAAAACAAATCTTTAAATAAAATAAACTTGTGAATTGGGTGACAACTTTAAAAGGACGTTAGTTTTCATAACAATATTAGTATTTATGGCAAAATCCTCAAAAATCAGGCAATGTAAAAAAAATAGACAATCTTTTGTCTGTGGTCCCACATTCACATCCAGGTACCCTGAACTGGAACTGAGAATTGGCTGTCCCTTTTAGAGGAAACACAGTTTTTCTCAGACCACTACAGTCTCCACCTTGTTTGATCCTCTCATTTCTGTTCAATATTTAGTATAGTCAATCTAGACCAACTGATACCCTAAGAAAATTTCCAACACCCCTCAATATACCCACAGACAATGAAGATTCACAAATTACATTATTTCATTAGAAAACCTGTCACTGAGTATCTTAAAAGTTAATCCCCACATTATGGACATAACCACAATATTGCTATCATGGCCAACTATGTACAGTTCTTTTCTAATGTTCTTTTGGTTGTACAAACATAAGATTACAACACAATGTTTTGATATACATGAAATGGCACCCTATTTGCTTCCAAAAATTCCTCTCCATGTTGCTTCCCCCAAGCAATCATCTATCAATCTTTGCTGAAAAAGGACACATAAGAAGTGTTGGTTTGGGAAAGTAGGGAGTGAACTAGAAATATGAACGAGACTATCTTATCTATAGAACATAATACATGGAATTATTCCCTATGGCATTGTAACACTTTTATTCTTTCATGTTTTTCAGGTTTTTAAAATGCACACAAGTTTACTAAATACCTACAATAACTTTGTATACAAAGTGTGGTTTATTATACTCATTTCTTTTGGATGAGTCAACAAGTAGAGGTTGAATGCCCTGCATTAAGTTATGAAGACAGTAATAGTGATAGCATGCACATACTATATAAAAAATGTTCTATTGTGACATAAACCAAATAAATGAACTTTCAGTGCATCTCAAGGATCTAGAAAAACTGCAGCAAACCAGACCCAAATCTAAGAGGAGAAGAGAAATAATTAAAATCAGAGAAGAAATCAACAGGATTGAATCCAAAAAAAATTACAAAAAATCAGCCACATGAAGAGCTGGTTTTTTGAAAAAATAAACAAAACATACACAACATTGGCCCAACAAACTAAAAAAGGAAAAGACCCAAATCAATAAAATCAGAGATGAAAAAAGGAAACGTAACAACAGACACCACAGAAATAAAAAGAATCATCAGAAATTACTACAAGGACTTGTATGCCAGCAAACAGGGAAGTCTATCAGAAATGGATAGATGCCTGGACACATGCAACCTACCTAAATTGAAACATGAAGACACAGAAAACCTAGACAGACTCATAACCGAGACAGAAATTGAATCAGTAATAATAAAGGCCCTCCCAACAAAGAAAAGCCCAGGACCAGATGGATTCACTGCTGAATTCTACCAGGCATTTAAAGAAGAACTGACTCCAATTCTTCTCAAACTATTCAGAACAATCGAAAAAGAGGGAATCCTCCCAAATTCTTTCTATGAAGCCAGCATAACCTTAATTCCTAAACCCGAATAAATGCAGCACTGAAAGAAAATTACAGACCAATATCCCTGATGAACATAGACGCAAAAATCCTCAATAAAATTCTCGCCAATAGAATGCAACAACACATCAGAAAAATCATCCACCCAGACCAAGTGGGATTTATCCCTGGTATGCAGGGATGGTTCAATGTGTGCAAATCAATCAATGTGATACACCACATTAACAGACTGCAGAAGAAAAACCATATGATTATCTCAATAGATGCAGAGAAAGCATTCGATAAAATACAACACCTTTTCATGATGAATACTCTAAGCAAATTGGGTATAGAAGGAACAATCCTCAATACAATCAAAGCAATTTATGAAAAACCCACAGCCAGCATCCTATTGAATGGGGAAAAGTTGGAAGCATTTCCACTGAGATCTGGTACCAGACAGGGATGCCCACTCTCACCACTGCTATTCAATATAGTTCTGGAAGTTTTAGCCAGAGCCATCAGACAAGAAAAAGAAATTAAAGGGATACAAATTGGGAAGGAAGAAATCAAACTGTTTGCAGATGATATGATTCTTTATTTAGGAGATCCAAAGAACTCTACTAAGAGACTATTGGAACTCATAAAACAGTTTGGAAAAGTAGCAGGATATAAAATCAATGCACACAAATCAACAGCCTTTGTACACACAGGCAATGCCACGGCTGAGAAAGAACTGCTAAGATCAATCCCATTCACAATAGCTACAAAAACAATCAAATACCTTGGAATCAACTTAACCAAGGACGTTAAAGATCTCTACAATGAGAATTACAAAATCTTAAAGAAAGAAATAGAAGAGGATACCAAAAAATGGAAAAATCTTCCATGCTCATGGATTGGAAGAATCAATATCATCAAAATGTCCATTCTCCCAAAAGCAATTTATAGATTCAATGTGATACCAATCAAACTACCAAAGACATTCTTCTCAGATCTGGAAAAAATGATGCTGAAATTCATATGAAGACACAGGAGACCTTGAATAGCTAAAGCAATCTTGTATCACAAAAACAAAGCTGGAGGCATCACAATACCAGATTTCAGGACATACTACAGGGCAGCTGTAATGAAAACAGCAGGGTACTGGTACAGAAACAGATGGATAGACCAATGGAACAGAACAGAAACACCAGAAATCAACCCAAACATCTACAGCGAACTTGCATGTGGAACAAATATCTTCCCTCCTCTTATGTCTCAAATTTCAAAAATGCAAACAAGAGCCAACCAACCATAGTTTTCCACCAAGGCAAATACCAGGAAGGTGGCATCCAATATCCCTACTTAGGAGTATCTGGGGCATTTCTCCTCCTTTCTCCCTCTTTAAAGATCCCTCATTTTTGTTGCATAAACATCTACGGTTCATGTTGAACCACAGCTGATCTGTAAAACTAATTTATTTCCCTTCTTAGAGCCATTCCTCTTCCCTAGATGCATGCCACCTGGCTCTTGTGTAATTAACCTTTGGTGAAGAAGGAAAGTGAGCCATTCCAATGATAACATTTTATGAGAGGCAGCAATACAGACCATTGTGAGGACCTCACCATCTTACGGATGCAATGCCTATCAGCTGCATGACTAGGGGTGAGGCACTTCACTGCCCTATCAGTTTCCTCCAATGTTAAATGAGGTTAATATATATTATTCATTCATCTTGAATTTTCATCATGTTTCCAGAGAAAAGAAGCAGTTTGTAACTACACTACACAGGTGTGAAAATTTGCAAGGGCTTGAGGCTGCCCTTGGGAAACCCCATTAGTAACTGTGATGTCAAAAGGACCTGCAGGCCTAGGGCAGATTCAAATGTAGGTAATGGCAGTGGTTATGTGTTTCTGGATAGAAGGAAAGATCAAACATCAGGGAATCCAGGCCATTGTGAACAAAGACAAAAGACCAGGGACTTCAGAGAAGAAGGTGTTCCGTGAAAGTAAACAGGAAAGAATGAGTTTAACGCCACTGTGAAAACCAAGTACCTGAATTCGCTGCTCAGCTCCTGTTCTATTTGAATGGATGGTGGAAACTGAATGGTTTTGTAGGTATCCATCCTTTTCTGGAAGCTTCTGACTACAGGAATGGGGTGAGGGTGACACAGCTAAAGAAACCTTGAATTTCAAGATACCACACCAACCTGGTAATTCCACAATCTGAAAACATAAGTTCTACTATACTTCGGTGAGAAACAAGACCCTTGAAACAATGACAGGGTTTTGTCTTTCCCAACATGTATGTTGACTATACATGTCTAAGGATATCGCCATTCCATTTATCACTTTGATTTTGGGGACAAGTGTTTAAAAATCCAGGCTCCTATCTGTACTTTCACAAACCTCATTCTGGCTTCTTTAACCACAAAGCTAGCCTCCCAAATGTGGTGAGGTTGAGGAACTGGAAGAGGGTAAAAGAGGACTCAGGATTAAGAAATGAAAATAAATAAATAAATAAATCAGATACTTAATGGCAGCAGTACCTCCAGCATGATACCATTCAGAAACAAGTGAGAGAGGCCCCCACCTAGAATGAGAACAGTCCCAAGGACCTTCTGGGAAACAAGGGGAAACCACAGAGAAGATTTCATCCAAAGGTAGACAGAATCTTAGCTAGTGTGGTTGGAGACTTTTTTATCCATAAGATTGATCATTGGTTAGCAGATGTTTGACTAAGTTTCTCGGCACAGTGCCGGCCGTAGCGGCCATTTGCGGGGGTGAACCAACTGAAGGAAGAGCTTTTTCTCTCTCTAACTCTGTCAAATAAATTTAAAAAAATTTTTTTTTTGTTGCTATTGGGAGTGGTTTTTTTTTTTAAGGTTTTTATTTATTTATTTGAAAACCAGAGTTAACAGAGAGGCAGAGGCAGAGATAGAGGTCTTCCATGCACTGGTTCACTCCCCAGATGGCCTCAATGGCCAGAGCTATGCTGATCCAAAGCCAGGAGCCAGGAGCTTCTTCCAAGTCTCCCATGAGAATGCAGGGGTCCAAGGACTTTGGGCCATCTTCTACTGCTTTCCCAGGCCACAGCAGGGAGCTGGATAGGAAATGGAGCAGATGGGATTTGAACCGGCACCCATACAGGATGCCGGCACTGCAGGCAGCAGCATTACCTACTATGCCACAGCGCCAGTCTCAATTGGGAGTGTTGACAACTCAAAATAAATAGCTATATAATTAGGATGTTATATGTAATTTCAGTGTTAATATAATTGCGACAATTTTGTGTACATATTTGGGATTTCCATCCCTATAGGCATATTAACTAAACGATCGAATTTCCACCCCATTGTTATGTCTTCTGGACATAGTCATTGTCCTCCATATGGAATGTTCATCTTTTTCTTCTGTACTAATTTTGCAAGGACAAACATACCCAATAGGCACATAAAGTATTCCAGATATGTAAAAGAAAAAAATGAGGAGGGAATCAAAATTCACTACAAAATTTAACTAACTGGACAAAATTCAGTAGTGGTAGAAACAAGCGACAAAATACTATAGGAAGAGACAACAAAGACTAGCTTTGACTCCAATGAAAAGTCATTGTGCCGGCGCCGTGGTTCAATAGGCTAATCCTCCGCCTTGCGGCGCCAGCACACCGGGTTCTAGTCCCAGTCGGGGCGCCGGATTCTGTCCTGGTTGCCCCTTTTCTAGGTCAGCTCTCTGCTATGGCCCGGGAGTGCAGTGGAGGATGGCCCCAGGTCCTTGGGCCCTGCACCCGCTTGGGAGACCAGGAGAAACACCTGGCTCCTGCCTTCGGATCAGCGCGATGCGCCAGCCGCAGCACGCCTGCTGCAGCGGCCATTGGAGGGTGAACCAACGGCAAAAAGGAAGACCTTTCTCTCTCTCTCTCTCTCTCTCTCACTGTCCACTCTGCCTGTCAAAAAATAAAACAAAAAGGTCATTGTTAGAATGAATTTTTCAAAGAACAGAATACATCTGTTTTGGCCATACTAACATCACATGAAACACGCATAAGACAAAAATTGTTAGTGAAAACAAAGAAGGGCATTATATACTGAAAATTATTATGGGGTCAGCATTAGGCCCATTGATGAAGACACTGCATGGGATACCTATGTGGCATATCAAAGTACTTGCATTCCACTCATAGATATGGATACTTATTCCCATTATAGGTGATGTACGTTATAGAAAGCAGCAGGTCATGGCACATGTACATGAGTCCCAGCTACCAATGTTAGAGATCCACATGGAGTTCCAGGCTCCTGGACTGGCTGTTATTTGAGAAGTGAACAAGCAGATTATTCTGCTAATGCAGGTAGGAAATAGCATATTGTGGTTCAAATACCTGAGTTCTTGCCACCATGCAGGAGATCCAGGTGGAGCTCCGGGCTTTGGTCAGACTCTTCCCAGGCTATTATTATTTGGAAGTGAATCTGCAGGTGCAATATATTACTTTCTCTTTTTCCTTTGTCTCTTGTTGCTGTTTTTCAAAAAATGAATAAACCTTTTGAAGAAATCAATGAAAGCAAAACTGAATTTGCTAACAAGTAAACACAATTTTAAAATTCTTAGGAAAAAAAAGAAACTGACAAACTAAAATCAGAAATGAAAAACAGGACAGAGTGAAATGAAAGACCACAGAACTGACAGAAATAAACTAAATTATAACAGAATTTAACAAATATTGAATTCCAACAAATTAGATAATGAATGTACTGGTCACATTCCTACAACTCACATGCTACCAAAACCATCTCCAGAATAAATAAAAAATCTGCAGACATAGAGCAAGTATGATAACAGCCATTTGAATGTTATGTGTACTGCACCAGAGCTAAAACACAAATTTAATAGGCTTGAGATCTCTGGGTATTTTCATATAGAAGGAAGCAGACTTTCCAGAACAGAAAAAAGAGGTACTGATAGGAGAGAGGCTGGATCCTGGCCTCAAAGCACAATCTGTGGGGACCAGTGCTGTGGGGTAGTAGGCTAAGCTTTCACCTTTGGCGCTGGCATGCCATATGGGTGCCAGTTCATGTCCCGGCTGCTCCTCTTCTGATCTAGCTCTCTCCTAATGGCCTGGGAAAGCAGCAAAAGATGGCCGAAGTCCCTGGGCCCTTGCCACCCATGTAGGAGACCCAAAAGCAGCTCCTGGTTCCTGGCTTCAGATCGGCCCAGCTCTGGCCATTGCAGCCATTTGAGGAGTGAATCAGCAGATGGAAGACTTTTCTCTCTATCTCTCCCTCACTGTCTGTGTGTAACTCTGCCCCTCAAGTAAATAAATAAAATCTTTGAGGAAAAAAAAAAAGCACAATCTGTGGTTCTGGGCCCAAGAGATGCTGTTGTAGAAATGGCTTTGGTGCATTTCAGCGGTAGCCACCAAATTACAGCTAGCAAAGGAAAAAGGAATCACATGAACAGGAGAGAGATGCACATTTCATAAATACTTCAGGAATAATAAATAATAATAAATAAATAATAAATAATTCAAAATATAGCTCAATTGCAAAAGCTAGCAATTCCTTAGTCAGTTGTCCCTTTATGTTTCTTTGAATTTACTGTTGTGGCGGCTGTCACTATTGAATATCCATGTCCTTCCAATCTCTCAAATCACAGGAACAACATCACTGTAAATATACAAGGGTAGGGCTTTAAATTTATCTATTTGACTATGTAATCCTTAGTCTTTGTGATTTCAAATCAACTGCTTTCCCCAGATGGGCTCTCAAGTAAGGACATAATTAGGGTTGTGATAATTTGTGGAAATTAGTCAAGGCTTTAAAGAACAGAAACAGACAGGTAATATTTAAAGTCATAAGGGCTATGAGGAGTCACACCTCCTAATACCATTACAATGCGCTGAGGACAGCAACAGATGCATTTGAAAGAGACATAACCCCTTCATCAATACCTCCATCAGGGACCAAAATTTCAGAGCAGACTAACACATTTGAGAATCTGTAATTCTGAGAGGCATATGCTTCCTCATGGGATACTTTTTCATGATTATTAAGATACCCAAATATGTTTAGCTTCTCCATACCATCAGAAATGAAATGTCAAATAGAACATATGAACATTGTATGTATGTTCAGTAATTAGTGTGTCAGTAGTTATTCTGACCTAGAAATGATCTACACTTTTACTCTAGGCAGATATAACACTAAGAAAGTTAACCAGCATTATAAGTAATTTCCTAGTAACTTATTTTTTGCATGAGGTTTTAGATTCACTACTGTGCTTGACATACATGAAGTAAAGGATATCACACACTTCACTTTTATTCCATCTTCACCTGTGCATATGCTCTTCAGTTTATGGTTTCTATAACCTTAAACATCCAGTACAAATAATCGTGGCTTATTTGATTATTGAAGCCAAGTAGAATGAAAATATGCACTCATGTTATCATGAAAGCTGACAACATGGAAGACAGAGCTGCTTTTAGCAAACCTACATTATTTACCTATCATATTTACCAAAGATTTACCTAACTCAAGTGCACCTGAAATATAATTTCTATTTCTGGGGGTTTTAGAAATTATACATACACACACTTACATATTTGTGTGTATATGTATGTAGCCTCATTTATATCTAAAACAAT
The DNA here is from genome assembly GCF_964237555.1 of Oryctolagus cuniculus. NCBI lineage: Eukaryota > Metazoa > Chordata > Mammalia > Lagomorpha > Leporidae > Oryctolagus > Oryctolagus cuniculus. The sequence continues at coordinate 55,281,462 of NC_091453.1, read as the reverse complement.
TTGACTAACATTTCAAGTAATTTTATTAATTCATGGCTTCCTGTAACCAAGACATGGAAAAAATATCAAAAATACATCACATTCTCAAGGTGGCATGTACCAATGCCATCTCACTAGTCCCGGTGATCAATTTCTGTTCACAATTGATCATAATGACAGGACTAAGAGCCAAAGGGAGCACATAAACAAGAATAGTGTCTGCAAATACTAGCTGATAGAATAAAAAAGGGAGAGAACGATCCAACATGGGAATTGAGATACAAAGCAGACCCATAGAATGGCAGATGTCCTAAACAGCACTCTGGCCTCAGAATCAGCCCTTAAGGCATGCAGATCTGGCTGAAAAGCCCATGAGAGTATTACAGGCATGGAAAGCCAAGACACTCTGGCAAAAAAAAAAAAAAAAACCTACATGAAAGATCTCCGCGAGTGAGATCCCAGTGGAAAGAACAGGAACAGGTCATCAAAGAAGGAGGTACCTTTCTCTGAAGGGAGGAGAGAACTTCCACTTTGACTACGACCTTGTCTAAATATGATCAGAGCTGGTGAACTCAAAAGGCTCCCATAGCCTTGGCAACTCATGACAAGAGCCTAGGGTGATTACTGATGCCATAAACAAGAGTGTCAATTTGTTAAGTCAACAACAGGAGGCACTGTGCACTTACTCCTCATGTAGGATCTCTGCCCTTAATGTGCTTTACATTGTGATTTAATGCTATAACTAGTACTCAAACAGTATTTTTCACTTTGTGTTTCTATGTGGATGCAAACTGTTGAAATCTTTACTTAATATATGCTAAAATGATCTTCTGTATATAAAGAGAACTGAAAATGAATCTTGATGTGAATTGAAGGGGGGAGGGAGAGGGAAAGGGGAGGGTTGCGGGTGGGAGGGAAGTTACTGGGGGGGGGGGAAGCCATTGTAATCCATAAGCTGTACTTTGGAAATTTATATTCATTAAATAAAAGTTAAAAAAAAATACATCACATTCAATTATGAACATACAAACAGATACAGAGATCTTACCACTTTCATTCTAATATTAGCCATACATACTCATGGGTTAATACCTACTATATATAAATTTATACTCAATTTTGATAAGGAACACTTCTAAGGTTTTCTTTTAATATAATATATAATCTTATGGAGGCTGTGGACTACTCTTTAGGGGAGAGACTGAAGAGACATGAAACAGCATTCTGAATGTCTCTACAGCCCATGAGTGAGGATCAAATAGTTGATTTTCAAAAAGCTTTTGACCATTTGAGCCTCAGGTAGTTCTTTTGGGGAACTCTTGAAAGCTCTGTGGAGGCAGGGGACCTAAATGTGACCATAGAGCTGATGTGACTGTAGAGAATTGAGGGAATCAAGTGCTAAGGAAAAAGTCTAGCATGGTACACAGAGGATGCAGGAAGTAAGCATTCCATTGGGGACATATTACAGCATTCAAGGCAACTAAAGAGACAAATGAACTGAAGCTCTTGCATTTCATCTAGTAATGCAAGACAATTTCCTATTCTTCAAAAGGAACAAGATAAAATACTATATTTTTAAAATATCTGTTCTTATATCTAACATTTGATCTTAGTATAAAATAATTGGTATTGTAAAAATTCTAGTAATTCAGAAAAATCCATACCAGAGATGATAAATGTACTCACATTTCAAGAAGAAATGATGAGGGCTGACATGGAACCTTTTTGCAGAAACCATTACACAAAGATGAAGGATGAATGAATGGATGCCTGGATGCAAGGACAGAATGTAGTAAAACAGGAATCATATTTAAAATGTTTTTGAAAACTAAACAGAAATGTTACTTCAACTGAAAGAAAAAATAAACAAGCAAAGTTGTTGAGAAAACAAATGCGCATTTCCTGTTCTCAAGAGATATTAGTTTCACAATATCCCCCTGGGGCCCTTAAGGATACCCTGCCTCCCCAGCCTGTTTACCTTGTGACGTGGAGACTTGCTTGCCAGGGTCTGTCAAGGACCTGCATACGACTTAAGAACAACCATCAAATGGACAAGAAAGAGAGCATCTCAGATGGTTTCTGGTTCTTTACTTTCAGGATTCTTATCTCAGCCACTTGTGACATCTTGGTTCCTGGTATTTAGAACTTTGATATCAGAACTGGGTATGGAAAGAGAAACATAAAATTATACGAACTTCTGGAAGTGAAGGGAGCTACAGAGCAATGCAAATACAGGAGCAAGACTTAGAATGAGGACAAATGAGACAGAAGAGTGGCAGGATACAATGTTTAGCTCATAAATATTTTCACTTATATTCTTACTTTCAAGTGAATGAAACTTGTTTCAAGTAGTTAATAAATTGGAAGCTTCAGCATACCTCTGCTTTACCAAACTTGCTTAGATGGCAGAACACTTTTTTTTTAATTGTACATGGTTTTGGGATAAAGCATAATTCAATACATGTACAATATGAAATGATCAAATCAGAGTAATTAGAATTTTCCATCCCTTAAACACAATAGTACACTGATAAAACATATTTCAGTCCACTTCCAACAATCAAACAACCACAGGTTTCACAAAAATATTATGATTTTGGTCAGTCTTGAAAAAATATCCCTGGCCACCAGAACTGAAATGGAGCTGAATACACCTGTCCTTCTGGAAGAAATAGTCTTCCCCAATTTGCCACAGTCCTCTCCCTGCTTGCTACTCTGTCTTGCCCGCCTGGCCTTGTCAACATTTGAGTTTGCAAATCAGATTATTACACATTTTAATTACACAAAATGTGACACATAGAAAATCAGAGAGCATTGAAAGATAAATCTCATGTACCTATTAGCCATGTTAAATGACTGTTCATACATGACCTTGTTTCACAAATACCCTAACCAATTCTCCAAAACACTTGGCTCCCCTGGGATTTCTGTGATGCAAATGTAAACAGTGCATCATTTCCTTTGCAACTATTTCAGTGGTTCTCTGCAGAAGAAACTCACCTGTGGCTCCTGATCAGGTCTCATTCTGCTATACGATATGTGACGTGGATTATAGTGTGGCAATAGGACATATAATGGGGTAACATGATATAACATGTCAAAGGGCTTGTGCCTGATGTGAATCACTGTGCTGGATATTTACATAGGTTATGTCATTTGATCCACTTATCAATTATATGAAATATACAATGCTTTCATTCCTATCTTACAGTCTTCTCATAGAAGTACATCTTAATATATCCTAGTAAATATATGTGTGTATTTCCATATAAATTTTTTTTAAAGATTTATTTTATTTATTTGAGAGGTAGAGTTACAGAGAGAGGGAGAGACAGAGAGAGAGGTCTTCCATCCGCTGGTTCACTCCTCAGATGGCTGCAACGGCCGGAGCTGTGCCAATCCAAAGGCAGGAGCCAGGAGCTTCTTCTGGGTCTCCCACGCAGGTGCAGGGGCCCAAGGACTTGGGCCATCTTCTACTGCTTTCTCAGGCTATAGCAGAGAGCTGGATCAGAAGAGGAGCAGCCAGGACTCAAACCAGTGCCCAAATGGGATGCCGGCGCTTCAGGCCAGGGCTTAAACCTGCTTCGCCACAGCGCCGGCCCCTCCATATACATATTTAAAAACATACATGAGATATTACTTATGCATAGTTATATAACTTGTACCTCATTCATATATATAATTTTATACAGATACTTAAAATGTACTTTGATTCTGTTATGATTTTTTTCAATTAGTTACTCTCTGCTAATGGGAACTTTCCATAAGCTAGAGTTGCTTTTTCAGATTCTCCATTCACAAGACTCCAAAGTTCAAACTTACTTCTCTGGGGGCCGGCGTTGTGGCATAGTGGGTAGAGCTGCCTCCTATAGTGCTGGCATCCCATATTGGCACTGGTTTGAGTCCCAGCTGCTCCACTTCTGATCCAGCACTCTGCTATAGGCTAGGAGAGCAGTAGAAGATGGCCCAATCTTGGGCCCTTGTACACACGTGGGATACCTGGAAGAAGCTCCAGGCTCCTGGCTTCAGATTGACTCAGCTCCAGTTGTTGCGGCCATTTGGGGAGTATTCCAGGCTCCTGGCTTTGAATTGACTCAGCTCTGGCTGTTGGATGGAAGACCTCTTTCTCTGCCTCTGCCTCTCTATAACTCTTCCTTTCAAATAAATAAATCTTTAAAACAAAAAGGAAACTTCCTTTCCTAAAGGAATATTCTGTTTTTTTCTCTACTTCAGAATATCCAGCACAATGGAATCCAAGTCATGAAGTAGGTTTCAGAATGGCTGCCATGCCAAATACCTTCTCACCCAAAGTGACCTGCACATGGGTTTCAGTCTTTTTTTTTTTTTTTTTTTTTTTTTTTTTGGACAGGCAGAGTTAGACAGTGAGAGAGAGAGAGAGAGAGAGAGAGAGAGAGAGAAAGGTCTTCCTTCCTTTGGTTCACCCTCCAAATGGCTGCTACGGCCAGCGCGCTGCGCCAATCCGAAGCCAGGAGCCAGGTGCTTCCTCCTGGTCTCCCATGCGGGTGTAGGGCCCAAGCACTTGGGCCATCCTCCACTGCCTTCCTGGGCCACAGCAGAGAGTTGGCCTGGAAGAGGAGCAACTGGGACAGAACCGGCACCCCAACTGGGACTAGAACCTGCAGTGCCGGTGCCACAGGCGGAGGATTAGCCTAGTGAGCTGCAGCGCCGGCCTTCAGTCATGCTTTCTAACAAAAGAGAACCACAGATGTCTAGTATTTGGAGTTGTGAATGAAATACGTGACATTCATTTCACGCTTGTGTTTAAACGCCTGTTACCTAAAACCTCTCTACCAGTCTCCTACTGTGCCATGTCCACATAGAGGTTATCTTTTGGGATGACTTTTCCTCCACAAAAAATTTCAGGAGGCTCCAAAACCCATAGGATTCCAGATAGGTAAAACTTGCTGATTTATTTGAAAAATAGATAAAATTAATTACTATGAACAAATTTTCAAAAATTTAAATAAAGGCAGAATGTAACCCTCCATGCCTTACTCTGCTCACCCTCAACATGGTCCTAGTTCCAAACTGTTAACACAAACGTAGAAGAAAGCCAAAGTTTCTCTACTTGGCTCACTATATGAAAATATTTACCTCGGTACCCAGGAGCAGTACTACCTCACTAATGCTCAAGGGCAGGCAAGTTCCAGCTGCCTGAAACCCCTAAGGTGACTTTTGGTTCAGGAAGGGTGGGAAGGAGTCCTGGGAGAGAGGAGGCCTGGACCTAGAGTGGCTCTCTAGGAAGATACCTCCTAAGCCTGCCCACTACTAGACTAACGCACCTGGGGATGAAATGGGCTCCAGCTCCAACACTTGCCTGAGGTGAAAGTGGTGAGGTGCAGGGCTACTGGCTGAGCCCATGTTTCTTGAGCTCCTAGCCACTACCACCCCCATGGAGATTCTCTTTGTTCACGGGGCCAGGAGCTCCTGTGCCAGTGCTGCCTTCTGCTGATGCACCTATGGCTGCTGTTCCAAGATAATGTTGGACGGTGTTTTGACCTTTTCATCTGCTCAATAGAATCACCGAGTTCACATCTGAAAATTAAGAAAGGCGCAGAGACATCAGATGATTTGACACCTGGAGACACGGACCCGAAGAGGTGAAGGGCCATAGCAGGAGAGATGATGACACGCAGGTGTCCCAGGGAAAGGGGATTCCGTGAAGTTCACTGTAACACTTGTCACTGTCCAACCCTGGCCATGCATTCCCTCCAAGTCATAGTTTATTCTTTAGCTCAATTGAGGCTCCATCCTGCAGCTCAAAAGACTATACTCACTTGTTGAGGTCCTGCCCCAACAAAGGAGCTTTACTCAATTTTGCATGCAGATTTAGGTATGGAGATGCAAGGGAGAGAGGGACACCTCATGCTGTGCCTTGGAAAAATGTTTGCAGATGTCTTTTATCCCAGCTCTGAATATCCACCAGGCAGTAATCCACCACAGAGCAGTAAATAAACTGAAATGATTTGTCAGGAGGCAGTTTCCTTTAGGATTGTCAGTGTTGCTGAACCCTCCACACTTTCAGGAGTTGTAAGAGCAGAATGTTAGGGCTGGGTTTGCTCAGCACTAGGGGTGTTCAGGTGCAGTCTGCAAGAAACCCAAAGGACCTCTTTGAGAAAGTCCAAGTACTCCAGAGTTTTTGAATATCTTTTGGTGTGTTTTGTGCACACCCTTGTGTGCTACCTCCAGCGGACTGGCTGGGGAGATTTCTTGAGATTCAGGAGAGATTCTTCTTCTAGGCCCAACATTCATAGAGCCAGAAAAGAGTCCTGCTTTCCCCCACAAGGCTGCACTTACCTTGGTATTGTGTTAGGAGTTCATTAGACAGATAGTTAGGCAGCATCAGAGATTTTGTCTTTGGTTCTAAGAACAACACACTACAGTTAAAACCATGGATCTGAACTGTAATAAGAGAACATCCTGGCATTACTGACAGGAATTCAGTCATCCTAACAACAGTTTGGCCATAAAATTTTGGCAATGTGCAAGGCATTATTCAGGAAAGTCATCTATTATAGGCAAACACACAGGCTTAAAGAGTGCTGGCACGTTCTGAGGACCTGTATCATCATGGCTCTCTGAAACACCTCACTGGAATTGACCAACACAGTATTACTGTCCATGTCCTTTGGTGTTGGTGGATGGTCCACAGCTTGTGATAGGCCCTTGCATCCTGCCACCTCATCACCAAGGCAATGCTAGTTGTCTTATCAATGAAGCAACTTCACATGGCCATATTGGCTTATTATACTATACCCACATTTAAAGTGTCCTCCTCTTGTTTCTAGAAGCATTTCTTCTGTATTCATTGTCTTTGAGTTTTCATTATATTCCATGCATTCAGGTTGTTTTACTCAGCTTTCTTAAACCACAAGGCCTGACACCTGAGCACTTTATATTCAAAGAAATATCCTGCCTGAGCCAGTTTATTAGTCAAAGTTCTTCAAACTGATAGAAACCATATGAAGTTGAAACATTTATTTTTCTATCATTTATCTATAGAGCAATGCTTATTTTTGTAGATTCATTATAAAAAGATTGGGGTACAGGCCATGGGGCTGCCAAGGGCGGCTAGGCGTGCTGAAGGGGTGACCATGTGGCTACCACTCGTGCTCAGGGTGCTGTGGGCCATTGCCATGGGCCTGGAGCTGACTTACATGCTGGTGCTGAGTCCCAGGCCTCCACCACTGGAAACCCTGGCCAGGGCCCTGCAGCTGACGCTGGGCACCTTCCAGCTGCTTAACCTGCAGGGCAACATGGGGCTCCTCCTGGGCTCGGATCCTAGCATCCATGGCTATGGCCTGGGCCAGGTGTACTGCTACCAGTGTCAAAGCAGGTGCCGCCGCGCGGCGGGCATTGCTCTGCCTGCCGCGTCTGCATCTTGCATCAGGACCACCATTGACACCTGCTGGACCGCTGTGTGGGCTTCCACAACTACAGGCCCTTCCTGTGCCTGCTGCTCCAGGCCGCTGGTGTCCTGCTCTATGTCTCCATGCTGCTGGGCCTCGTGCTGGCAGCCCTGCTGTGTACTCAGGTGCCCTACACACCATCGCCCTCCTCCTGCTGCCCTGGCTCATGCTGCTCACAGAGTGTCTCTGGCCCAGTTTGCCCTGGCCTTCATGATGGACCCATGTGTGGTGGGGGCGCGGCTGCATTCAGCCAGGCTGCTCTTACAGGGGATGCTGTTGTTTGGAGTGGGCTCGGGGCCAGCACTCCTACAACCTGGGCCCCTGCCACAACCTGCAGGCTGTCCTGGGTCCTCACTGTACCCTCGTCTGGCTCTGTCCCTTCCTGGCCTCCCCACTGCCCGGGGATGGGATCAGCTTCCCAACCTCAGAGGCAGTGGGACTCACGGATTCCTGACTCCAGGAAGGGCTCAAGCTGCACGGCGGGGCGGGGGTACAGGCGGAGAGGCAGGTTGGCCCTTGATGCCTGCAGTGGGCAATGCCAGCTCAGCCTTGGCCTTGGCCCTACACAGCTCAGCACCTGCAACTCAGGGCCTTGCTGCCCTTCTGCCAGGCTAATCAACTGCTGACTTTCCTGCTCACTGCCCCCACGCCCCACTCCCCGTCTTCACTGGATTTCCAGTCCCTCCCTAAGTCGGGGCTGCTGTTTCTGGTTGCCCTGTCAGGCCTGAGGGTCTCAGGGGCCAGGGCTCCCCTCCTTGGGGCCAGGCTGCTGGGATCTGGTGGTGAGAAGGCAAACATTCCCAGGTCTAGCACTCTGTCAGTTTCACACAGCCTCTCTTAGCTAACCCAGGCCACTGGGCAGCACTTCTCCTTTCTCAATGGGTGAAAATCTTAAAGCTCAGTGAGATCATGGGGTAGCAAGTAAAGGGGGCAGGACTGAACCTAGGCCACCAGCCAACACGCATCCTGGGAGGCAGCAGGTTATTCCTCAAGGAGCTGGGTCCCTGCTCAATTCCAGGTCTTTGCTTTCGTCTTCACCTTGCACAGCTAAAGCAAGCAGGGAACAAACCCGAGGCAGGGGGTGCTGAAGCCTCTGTGAAGCCTGCTCCTCCAGAACTCCTTGTTAACCATTCCTGCATAAAGACTGCAAGCAGACAGGCTCAGTGTGGCAGGTGTAAACAAAAGTTTTCTCTTAGAATCTCAGTAAAATGACAGTAAAGAGATAAAAAAGATACGAATTCAGCCAGGGAAGGAAAGTGAGAGGAGAGGCAGCAACAGGCCAAAGAGGCTGGCAATGTTTGGAAGCACAGAAAGGGGTTGGGTTGCAAGTTCCCAGGACCAGGAAGCCAGCAGAACGCCCCCCAGAACCCTGCAGAGGCTCAGGAACTCCGCCAGTGGCAGGGAAGGAGAGGCGAGGCTGCAGGCAGATGGTAGGGATGAGTGAAAGTAGGTCAGGGGCAGCTCCGGTGCTCTCCTCCCCACAGGTCCCACTTCATCCCTGACAGTCACCCTTCTGGGGCGAGAAGGGGTGAAGAGTTGTTTGAAAAAGAAACCAGACAGGTCTCAGGGTTAGTGGGGAAGGGAGGGAGGAGGGTCTGGGTCTAAAACAGGGTTAAGTAAAAGTCTGCAGAAAATGTGGGAAGGTCCTCCTTCCAGCAGGCTTGACTAAGAATTCCGGAGGGGTCCGCCCCCCTTGTTTTAAATTTGAGAGAGAAGTGCAGCGAGTCTCCCATTCGCTGCATCACTCCCCATATGCCTGCAACTGCACCAGATGCATTCAGTCCAGGCCTCTCACACAGGTGCCAGGAACCCAGCTACTTGTGCCATCACCTGCTGCTTCCCCGAGGTGCACATTAACAGGAAGCTGGAGTCAGGAGCAGAGAAGTGACTTGAACTCAGACACCCTAATGTGGGACATGGGTGCCCTAACCCTCGGCTTAACCTCAGGGCCCTTGTGGCAGGCTCTGTGCACGCCCAAGAGGATGGAGCTACTGGGGTCATTGGCTGGTTTACGGTGTTTTAAAGATATTGGGGACTCGCTGTGCCTGGCTCTTGGTGCTACACGTCAGCATTGGCAGATTTGCCCTGAATCCTCCTCCCTGCCATCCCTCACACCCCAGGATATCTTCATGATTTTTATTACATGGTGAGGAGCTGCAAGATTATTTGTAAAACAACCACCTCCCAACCCATGTGGAAAAGTTTCCATTTCCTGCAGGGTCCCCGCTAAGCCCTCCCTGGTGGGGGGACATTGTCTTGCACTAGTTCCCTTGTTTTGCTTTTCTGACATGGGCTCATACTGCTTTTGCATGTTTTTGTATTTTACACAAATGAACTCACATGAAGTTTACTCTCCTACACCTTGCCATTTCACTTCCTGCTTTGTTTCTGAGATGTAGCCCATTGTTGTGTATGGCTGCGGGCCATTCCTTTTCCCTGTGGTACAGTGATCCACTGCGTACGTAGTATGCCATGAGCAAGTTTCCTCTTCTGTTCCATGGGTCATCTTAGCTACCCCGTTCCCTTCCCTTTGAGAATAATCCACTAAGATTTACTCTTGGCTCTTGCTCTTCCAGATGAATTTGAGGATCAGCTTATCAAGTCTCACCAATAAAAACTCCTCTGAGATCATAAATGGAACCCACTAGAACCTATAGGTCAACTTGGGGAAAACGGGTATCCATGTGAAATTGAATTTTCCAATTCATGAAAGTGATGTATCTACCCATCTAATGCTTTCAATAAAGTTATATACACAAAGATTAAAAAAAAAAAGATGTTGGCTCCCCTGTGCTGCTTCTGGAAGTTGACAGGTATCAAGACTTGCACTTGCCAAGCTGGAGACCCTGGAGAGTCAAAGTTAATATTTTAGAACAAATTCTGGGCAAAAGTAATATCTAAGCTCTAAGACAGGCAGGAACAGTTCCCTCTTGCTCAGAAGAGGGTCAACCCTTTCATTCTATTTAGGCCTTCAATTGACTGCAGGAGGTACACTCACATCAGGAAGGACAATATGCTTCACTTAGTCTACTTGTTCAGATGTTAGCCTCACCCATCCAAGAACATAAATGAAAATGTTGGTTCACTATCTGTGCATGTAGTTGTCTACATGATTTGATGCAAAAAAATAAACTATCATACTACATTTACTTGTGAGAAAAGAATATCACCTTACAAACAATATTTTAACACTGATAGCCATAGCATTTATAATGCATAGACATAAAGGAAAGAAGAGTGGGCTAGAAGTTGAGGGAGGACAAAAGGAAAAGGAAGACAAGGGGAGGGGCATTAGGGTGACCAGAAAGGTTGGAGGGGATAAATCAAGAGAATTAGAATGCCAGAAAATAGCAAGAGTTGAATATAATTCAAGATCTATGCTGTAATGGCCTGAAGACAATGTCTTAAACTTTACCTCAATCACTTTCCCCTCATTCCTTTTGACCAACAGTACCTAGGAGGCGTTGGAGGCCAATGTAACTGAGTTGACAAAGAATCTAACAAATTGCAGGCTAAGTATAAAGCAATAAAAAAAAAAATCAGAAGGGAAAATATGGACCACAAAACCTAGAAAAAGAGGAAAATAAAATAGGAAATTTTTAAGCATTAGTCATTTTAAAGGTATTTCAAAATTATTAAACTATGAAAAGAATACCACTAAATGCCTTAATGTTCAAAGAGGAATAAAACATCACAGAACAAAAAGCATGTAGAAGATAACCCTTGTAGAAGACGTGCGAAATTCATTATGCAAGAGTACAAATACACTACATTTCATATCTACAGTGACTATAATGATGGCTATTATTGTGTCCACCTTTCTGTTAGTATTTCTGTGCAGTATTAACTAGTGTATCCCCGATTTCATAGAACAGACAACTGTGACACAGAGTGTAGTCTTGTTACGCAACCAGTATGGGCAGCGCTGGCATAATAAAGCTTTGTCAAAGTAAATAACCCTATGTTCTTAATAAAAACTGGACACTGCCTCTCATGGAAACATGCATCAAGAATAATGAAAAGATTCAAACCCTTTCATTTATGTATTTATTTCAGTCTTGGAAAGTTATCCTAAGAAGATAATTTAAAAGGAAAAACGTCACATTCCAAAGATGTTCACTCACTGAAAAGATATAGTCACTCATTATGTGTCAGCAAACAACCTTAAGCAAAGTATAAGATAGGAATGCAAATATTAATAGGAAATCCATGAAGGAAATCATACAATATTGGAAAACATTTCCAAAATAAATCTAAATGGTGAAAAATGGACCACACTATTGAATATTTAAAGTTAATGTTCACTGAGTGAAGTCCAAGATCTGAAATGAGTCTGAGAAGTTATATTATTTGGAAAGGAGGTTGGGGATAAATTTCCAATAAGAAAAGTCTTCACTGGAAGCATTATCACCTGATTTTTAAAAAGATTTATTTATTTGAAAGGCAGCATTACAGGGAAAGAGGAGAGAGAGAAAAAGAGAGAGACCTTCCACTGATTACTCTCCAAATGGTCAAAATGGCCAGGACTAGGCCAGGCCAAAGCTAGGAGCCAGGAGCTTCTTCTGGGTCTCCCATGTGGATGGCAGGGGCCCACACACTTAGGCCATCTTCCATTGCCTGGACTCCAACTGGCACCCAAATGGGATGCCATCCCTGCAAGTGGCGGCTTAGCCCAATGTACCACAGCACTGGCTTCCACCTGAGCTTTCAAAAAAAAAATTAATTTACTTATTTGGAAGGCAGAAT